>NW_012116377.1:8955088-8958001 GCF_000951035.1 Colobus angolensis palliatus
AAAAACTATAAAGGTGGCCCATATTTTCCGAAAGTCCCTTGTCTAGAATATCTATCTTTCTTGGTGCCATTTCTAAGGCTTTCCAACATGAGTATGCCCATCTCAGAAAATGCCCCAAATTATCTATTGATAATAGAAAAACTATCTTGATACAAATATGCACATATATTTTATCAAGCCAATACAAAGTGTATAAAATTTCCCAGGATTTTCATTAGTAGACTGGTGCTGGAGTCTCACTCTGACCACATGGCAGATGGCTTTGTGGAGGGCATGAAAAAGAGGGCTCCTCAGGGAAGGTAGGAGTGTCACTGTCACAACTCCGTGGGGCTGACTGTAGCTCATTTGTTCGCTGCTTTCCACACATTTCAAATTATTGCTTTTTTTTCATTTGTCCAGTTAAATAGACGTATCTACTATCTAGTTTTAACTAAACTAACCTTCACAAAAAGACACATGGTTTAACGAGGTTCCTGCAAAGAAACTGCAGTTTGAAGATAATACTAATCATGAAAGCACAAGAGAACTTTGAATTCTCTGTCAGTCACATTATGGGGTAAGGCAACAATGACAATCTAATCTGATCTCTCAAGAAACCAGGGAAAAAATAATTGGAAATTACCAGAAGACTATTTGAAATATGGAACCCACAACTTCTAATGAAAAATCTAAACCTCTCCCCAAGAGCGTGTTGAGTTTTGAAATTATTAGCCAGCGACCAAACATTTTTATAACTTAAAAATCAATAAATATTTATATGTAGGGGGTTGCAAGTTCAAAAAAATTGAGAAGGTACATAATCAAAAATGTTCGGAGACTACTGGCCTATTCTTGCTTCTAAAAATATTTTTCATTTCTTTCTGATTGTCCTTCCTAATTGTATAAAACTTGGAAATGTAAGAAAGTATCAAAAATAAGAAAAAAAAATCACCCATATTCTTACCATCACAAAATAAACACTGTATTTGGTGAAATGTCTCTTCTATCATAACTAGTTTATATAAAATGTCTTTCATAGAAGGAGGCTGAACCAACAGGAAAAAAACATTACAGAACATCATGTTCCATTACAGGTCACTTTGGTCTCCATGGAGTCCAAGAAGGTATACTAGAAATCCAGCTATGGGCCTGGTTTTGAACATCTGACTAACAAATTTAGGATGTTTCACTTTATGTGGGCGCACCCTATGATCTCATTCCAGGTTATAAAGCGAGCACCATTATTATTGAGTAAAAAGAGATTGGTGCAGCAGCTCATATGCTATCCTAATGATTACAGTAACTGGCTCATATGGGCCCTCAGTGATATGGCTAAGGAGTCATGCTTAGGTTCCTCAGATGCAGGGTAGCAGGCCTCCTCCAGTGTTCGGTAATCCCGAGGAATTTGGAGCATGTCTATCAAATGCCTTCCTTTAGGAAAGAAACCACACTGTAGGTCCTATAATCACAGACCCTGCCCTGGCTTATGTCAGCATAAACACACCTCTCGTTACAGAAACCACCCTCAGTTTCACACTCAGAAGCTTCTCTAAAAGTTTGTTCCTCATCCCCACAGTGAGACATAGCTGGTATTTGAATAATCTCAACACCCTCAAAAATAACTTCTGACAATCTGACTCAAAGCAGAACTTTCATAGGTTTGGCAGGATTTCCAGTTCTAAGATTAGATGTAGCATTCTCCCCAAGCTTTTGGGCCTCCCCGACAAGATAAGGGAATAAGACCCCTTCTAAAATTTGGTTATAGCCTGCACCAGAGGATGCAGAATCCTATCATGATTTTTCTCTCCCTCACTTTATGAGGCCCTCACACTCATGCTAGCCTGCACACCAGGTTGTCCAGTACTTGGGGTGGGAAGAGGAATTTTTATACATACAAAGGCTAAAGAATGCAAATCCCACAATCTATTTGTTTATTTTTTATTTTTTTCTGAGACAGGTTCTCACTCTGTCATCTAGGCTGGATGGCAGTAGTGTGATCACAGCTCACTGCAACCTCCGCCTCCTAGGCTCTAGTGATCCTCCCATCTTAGCCTACTGAGTAGCTGGCACCAGGGGTGCCCACCACCACATCCAGCTAGTTGTTTGTATTTTTGGTAGAGATGGAGTTTCACCACGTTGCCCAGGCTGGTCTTGAGCTCCTGAGTTGAAGTGATCTGCCAGACTCGGCCTCCCAAAGTGCTGGGATTACAGGCGTGAGCCACCACCCTTGACCCCATAATTTAAGTATCAAGTTCCTCTCTCGTAACCTTTAAACCAGATCCAATTTTAATGCATGTGATTTAAACCCACGTTTTTTAAAGGATATTTTCTCCATATGTTTTAGATTATTTTTTAGGAATGGAACTGGATTTGCCTAGAATCGATGCAAGCAAAGACACCCTTATGATGCCCCCAGCTGATGTGAGGGGCATAGACGATGTCAAAGCGAAGCTAACTGACCCATTCCAGCACTGAACCAGCAACCCTGACTTCCAGGCCACAGCCATCTTTTCAAATAAAACTTATTCCAAACCCTCAGATTGTTTCCTCCCCCTTAAGCATGTTTTGAAGCAGACCCAGAATAACAGGAGAGTAAATAAGAAGTACAACAGCAAAACCACCAAACCTGCTAACATAATTTCTCCATGGATATATTCACTCCCAGGGGGCAAAATGGAGCTGAGGAATGATTGCAGGAGTGCCTTTGGCTACTTTAATCAACTTATCCTGTATTTATTTTTGTACATCTCAATCCAAATTACTAAAGAATAATGACCCAAACCCACTCTTTTACCTCTTTATTACCTTGTTACCCTGCCTTTAAAATGTTCACTACATACACTTTTCACTACATGTCAATATTTTTATTTTTCCACTGGCATTTTGATCATTTTTCAAAACATGTTTTGATACTACTTGCCACCTGAAATCCTG
>NW_012116377.1:8958336-8960768 GCF_000951035.1 Colobus angolensis palliatus
GGATATTGGAGCTTTCAATATATTAAAAAAAAAATTTCCTTCCAAAGCTGTTCCACTGAAGTTTCCGCAGATATTATTGGGAAGATCACTCTCCAGAAACTCAGAAGCCCTAACTCCGGAGAGATGGTTGGAATGGAAAACAAAGTTAAGAAATGGTGGGTGGAAAGTTGGTTTTTCCTCCTACCATACCAGCCAGGAGCGAAGAGAAGACATGCCTTTAATTCAACCCTTTGACATCCCTGAAAAGGAAAAAGTGCCTGATGTTGGATATTCCTTATACCACAGAAACCCTATTGGCCTGGCTTTAGTTACGGTTTCAAAGCAGAAAATATTAAAAGGGGGAAATTATGTGAGAGAAGACATTACTAATTGGTACGATAAAGGGGACATAAATTTACCAGAATATGTGATTCCAACCTTCCGAAAATAAACTGAGGAGTTTATGAGAAGAACTAACAAATGGTCTTAGCACAGGCTTACTTTCTTAATAGGTAGAAATCAAACTGCAGATACACATTCCCCTTCCTGTGGTGCTTGGCTTCTTAACTGCTGTGTGATTGAATCTGATGCATGATTTATATTATCAGCTCTAAGGAGGCCACCTAATTTTAACATCTACCCATTCACAAAGCTGTGAAATTCAATGACTCTACTCCAATCATCAAACTACCAGCTCCATGGTATTTCAGGAAAATGCCAAGTAAGACTCTAATAGATAGCAATAAAAAACTTCTTGGCTGGGCACAGTGGCTCATGCCTGTAACCCCAGCACTCTAGAAGGCCGAGGTAGGCAGATCACCTGAGGTCAGGAGCTCAAGACCAGCCTGACCAACATGGTGAAACCCCATCTCTACTAAAAATACAAAATTAGCCAGGTGTGGTGTCACATGCCTGTAATCCCAGCAATTTGGGAGGCTGAGACAGAAGAATCACTTGAACCCAAGAGATGGAGCTTGCAGTGAGCCAAGATCGTGCTAATGCACTTCAGCCTGGGCAACAGGGCAAGACTCTATCTCAACAGAACAGAACAGAACAAAACAAACAAACAAACAAAAAACCTTCTCAAGAAAGTAATCTACAGACAGAAAGTAAACTAGAGGGGCTCTGCTCGGCAGTAGGGGATGAGAAGGACTGGAAGGAATATGTTGTGGTGGACTGGAAATTTCTTGTGTTCTAAAAATGCATGCTGGATGCTCTAATTTCCTTAGGCTACTGCCCTGTCCCTGGGGCAGTGCCCTTGGCCAGGAAGCACTTCTTGGCCCCTCTCCACCTCCCGTCCTGCTCCCCCCTCCGCTACCTCGATGGTGTACTGCTCAAAGATGCGCAGTTGCAGGAAGATGTCCAGCTTGATCTTCCGCTCATGGAACAGCTCCTCCATCTGCACCTGGGCATCATCAAGCTGCTGCAGGACCGACTCGATGTGGCTGATGGAACTGCTGTGGGGTGTTTTGTTGTTGGACACAGCTGAGTCCCTGTGGCAGCGTGGGGAGAAAAAGGGAGGGAGAGGCCTTTCCATGTTAAAAGTGACAGAGAAGGAGGGGGACCTTCCTCATCTGAGCAAGGTGGATGTGAATCAGTTGAGTCATTCAATCAACAGACATTTATCAAACTCCTGCTGTGAGCCTGATGCTATCTGCTTAACGAGTGAACCAAAGCTATATGCATCCTATTTTGGGTTCACAAGTCTATTTCCAAGACTAGTTGTTCTCCTATTCCTCAAGCAGACTTGTGAAAGAAATAAGATGAAATAATGTATGAGAAAGGATTCTAAAAGGCATAAAATATTAGAGAAATGGAATGGTTCCACACTTATATGTAGTCTAATATGTATAGTTTCAACACACACATACACACACATACATCTATCACAATACATACAGACAAACATATTAAAGGCATATTTTTAAAAAATCTTCCTGCTTTTACTTCACAGACTCTTTGTTAAAACAGATGATGTCATGGTTGCCAAAATTGTAAGCATCCACTTTATAAAGCTATGCTAAAGTTATGGGCTGGTGTTATTATACTAAACAGGCTCAGGCTATACTTAGGAAAGCATAGGATCTGGAGCCTGCAAACCTGAATTAGGTCTCTGCTCTGATATATTTAGGCTGGTGGTCCTGGGAAATCACCTCTCTGAGCCTCAGCTTCCTTGTCTGTCAAGTGGACTTAATAATAGTGGACTTAATAATTTCTGCCCTACCCACTTCACAGTTTGCTGTTAAATAAGAGTGCACATGAACTAAGACCAGTAACATGTTGTATGGATGATTATTACTCCTGAAAGGACACAAGTGAAGTGTCAAGTGCTGATCAGGAGAGTAAAGGCTAGATCCTAAGAAGCTGGGACAACCAACAAAGGCTGCAAACAGTTTTGATGTAGGGGTTTGAAGAAATGGAGAAACACAGTCAAGTAATAGGAGGAGGTGTAG
>NW_012116377.1:8966023-8968111 GCF_000951035.1 Colobus angolensis palliatus
AATTTCTTGTGTTCTAAAAATGCATGCTGGATGCTCTAATTTCCTTAGGCTACTGCCCTGTCCCTGGGGCAGTGCCCTTGGCCAGGAAGCACTTCTTGGCCCCTCTCCACCTCCCGTCCTGCTCCCCCCTCCGCTACCTCGATGGTGTACTGCTCAAAGATGCGCAGTTGCAGGAAGATGTCCAGCTTGATCTTCCGCTCATGGAACAGCTCCTCCATCTGCACCTGGGCATCATCAAGCTGCTGCAGGACCGACTCGATGTGGCTGATGGAACTGCTGTGGGGTGTTTTGTTGTTGGACACAGCTGAGTCCCTGTGGCAGCGTGGGGAGAAAAAGGGAGGGAGAGGCCTTTCCATGTTAAAAGTGACAGAGAAGGAGGGGGACCTTCCTCATCTGAGCAAGGTGGATGTGAATCAGTTGAGTCATTCAATCAACAGACATTTATCAAACTCCTGCTGTGAGCCTGATGCTATCTGCTTAACGAGTGAACCAAAGCTATATGCATCCTATTTTGGGTTCACAAGTCTATTTCCAAGACTAGTTGTTCTCCTATTCCTCAAGCAGACTTGTGAAAGAAATAAGATGAAATAATGTATGAGAAAGGATTCTAAAAGGCATAAAATATTAGAGAAATGGAATGGTTCCACACTTATATGTAGTCTAATATGTATAGTTTCAACACACACATACACACACATACATCTATCACAATACATACAGACAAACATATTAAAGGCATATTTTTAAAAAATCTTCCTGCTTTTACTTCACAGACTCTTTGTTAAAACAGATGATGTCATGGTTGCCAAAATTGTAAGCATCCACTTTATAAAGCTATGCTAAAGTTATGGGCTGGTGTTATTATACTAAACAGGCTCAGGCTATACTTAGGAAAGCATAGGATCTGGAGCCTGCAAACCTGAATTAGGTCTCTGCTCTGATATATTTAGGCTGGTGGTCCTGGGAAATCACCTCTCTGAGCCTCAGCTTCCTTGTCTGTCAAGTGGACTTAATAATAGTGGACTTAATAATTTCTGCCCTACCCACTTCACAGTTTGCTGTTAAATAAGAGTGCACATGAACTAAGACCAGTAACATGTTGTATGGATGATTATTACTCCTGAAAGGACACAAGTGAAGTGTCAAGTGCTGATCAGGAGAGTAAAGGCTAGATCCTAAGAAGCTGGGACAACCAACAAAGGCTGCAAACAGTTTTGATGTAGGGGTTTGAAGAAATGGAGAAACACAGTCAAGTAATAGGAGGAGGTGTAGCCTCCTCTGAGCAGGCAGAGTCTATATAAACGTAGTAGGGAGAGGTGATGCCTTGTAGAGGGAAACCGAGAGATAAACAGATTGATTTGCTCAGCAAAATGAGGTGGTGGTAACTATAATAGGAAAATGATGGAGGCTAAGTTAAAATTTAGATTCCATAGGGCCTTGAGTAAGCTAGAGCCCTAAAACTTGAAATAAACTGGCACATTCATTATCTTGTGACATCTTAGCTTCTCATACAACTTAAGGAGTCAAAGGACAAGGGGAAAATCATTTATTTCCAATCATCTTATCAGCAGGCTTTCTGAAAGCCATGTTCTTTCAGCCTGTGTTTGTCTCAGAAGCAATGGTGTCTGAGCTCATTCTGTTTCTGAAGGTGGCATAAGGTTAATTTGTCAAGCACCCTTCTGTCTACCATTCAGAGGGCTCCCAATTCCTGCCTCCTCACCCTGGCCTGTTTGTCGTGATACAGGCACAGTTTCTACTCCTACAACTGCACGGACATCCCCAGGCATGAAAAGAACATGAGATGTACTCAGTGCTATCTGCTATGTATTTGTTGAGGGCTTTGCTGCTGGGAGGATATGATTATTCTCCTGGATTGTTCCTCTCAGTCTGTCTCCATCATTCATCTTCCAGAAGGAAGAGAATGATTTTGGACCATTTTATGCGGCACTATGTCAGTGTCACACTCACTAGGAATCACAGAGATGTAAAATCTCCCTTAGGTGCTCTAGTGACAAGTGTCAGAAAAATCAGGAAGAGCTAGGGAAAATGTTTCTGGTGTGTATGAGGTGTCCTGCCAATGTCCACTAA
>NW_012116377.1:8969123-8971390 GCF_000951035.1 Colobus angolensis palliatus
GGGTAATTCTAAACAAATGAAAAGTTTTAGACAGGATCTGTCTCCTTAGTTATGTTTGTTTAGGTTGATGCAGAAGGAGTTTTATTTTCTGGGCAGCAAGGAATGGTAAAAGGTCATAACTGGGTAACAGGGAACTGGTAGGACACCACCACACTTTTTCTACGTCTTCATGGGTCCAAAGTCAAACTTCAGCAAAATGATCCCATTTTGCTGACTGGGGCATTGGAGGTCAGAGTTCAGCCTAAGACCAGATGTCAAATAACACTATATTCCATAATGTCTATTTCTCTGCATGAGCAAATATGCCCTAATTCTTAATGATTTTTTACTTTTGTTATTTTTTGTCTTTTGTTAATTTTTGTTGTATTTATGTTACTTACTGATGGCTGAATAACATCCTGAATGATAAATAATGCTTTGAAACATTAAAGTTTTTCCATTTACTATTTCATTCTAGACTCAAGTTGGGTATGGTGCAGGCATTTTTACATCTTACAGATAAAGAAACCGAAGCTCACACAAGACCACAAAGCAAGATTTTGCTGAGTCAAGACTGGGACAGGACTTATCTCACGTCTAGCCCGAGGCATTTCCCACTGGAAAGCTCTGCCCATGCTGACCTGGCCTCGCTGGGCTCCCCCAGGGAGGGAGGCGCTGACCTGAGCTGCTGGATAAGGTCTTCGCCTTCCTTGATGACATTGAGTGTGGCATCTAGAGTGGCGGTCTGTTGCTGCTGGAACTGCTTGATCAGTTCCTGGACTGCATCCACAGAGTCTGCACAGACATCCTCCAACATCTCCTTCTGAAGGTCTTCCATCCATGTCCACAACTGTAGAGAGAGAGCAGAGACTCCACTCAGGGAAGATGGGAGAGGCCAGGGCTGGGGTGAGGGCAAGGTAGCTAGACTGGAATCACCCAACTTACTTTCAACCAGTCAGTGCCATTCTGATCAGCACACCTATGGGTCATTTTGTGTTTTTACATTTATATTCATCACCAGTCTTTGCTAAGTTTACTCCATTGGTGTTGACAGTCCCTAAAGACAGGAATCACCCCTGGCTTAACTTCCCTGTGGTTCAGGGAAACCTACAGGTGTGGTCTTAGAGCAAGGAGATCAGTCATCTTTGAGACACCACTAGGAAGAACAGGAGACTAGAATGAACGAATATTATTTCCTCTTTCAGAAAGGAGGAAAGGGAGTAATGTGCTCTGTGCACATTGATTCCTAGAAATGTATCATGATATTGCAAATATACAAAGAATGTGATGGTCAATAAGAACTAAATGCACATTAACTGTGCATATTCTGTACATATCCCATACTATTTTGTTCTTTTTAAAATTGCTAGATTGGTTAGAAAGTTGAATGCTAAAGATGGTGGCTTATCTTAATTTCAATAAATATAAGAGACATTTTCCCATAATATTCAAGATGATAAAATACAACTAGGTATTACTGGCTAGATAACTTTAAAAGAGCTAAGTATAGTGTTTTGAACAAAATAAGCATTGGAAATGTTGAGGAATTAAAACTGAATTACTGAAAAATCATTTATTGATAGCTTTTCCTCATCATACTGAATACAGGTCTCCAGTGGCCTGCCAGAGAGCTCACTTTTGACTACTTTGAGAATTTTCATAAATGAGAGAGGGGAAGATGAGTCTAGTGTTTGCTTTGAAACCAGGAGTCTTCACCTGACCAGCAGGAAAGATAAGCTCAGGGCTCTACCAGGAAAAAAGCCAGTAGAGAGAGAAAATTGATAGATGGAGTCAGAAGATGCAGATTTTGGCTTCTATTCCTCCCATTACTCATGGTGCCTTTGCACAAATCACTATACCTTTCGATCTCCATGACATCATGTGTAAAGTAGGTTGTGGAAAGCACGAAATAAATTGGTTAATTTCCATCTGGTTCTAACATCTTAAAGTCTTCCCTGTTAAAAACATAGGTAAATGTCTACCTCAAGAATATTATTTCATTGAGTTGGTTCTCAGTATGGTAAATTACAGTATGGCCTTTTCAATAAGGGAAGATTAAAAAAATAAATAGAGATAAAAATAGTCTTCAAGATTTTGGACAAGTTATTCTTTGCTCCTTAGAGAAGCCCTAGATGCAGCAGAAGAGGTTAACAGGAAGATTAATAAGTTTTAGAGGCCGTGAATAAGAAAGTGTAAAGAATATCCTTTTTGTATAGGTGAGTAACCTCCTGAGTCTTAGTTTCCTTATCTACAAAATGGGAAGAACAAGATTTACCCTGCTCACTTCA
>NW_012116377.1:8973184-9004089 GCF_000951035.1 Colobus angolensis palliatus
GCTAAACCATGAGTAGAGTCAATATACCATTTAATAGACTGTAATTTTTCTAGCTCTCTCAATGTCCCATAGGTTTCCTCTATGTATGTCCCTCTGATTTAGCCTTGAAAAACATGCTTTGAAAAAAGTCCAAATTAGAGGGACACTTCTGCTACTACTTTACTGATTATTAAGAAGTCAGTGAGATCCAGCTAGAACAATCTTTTCTGTCAAGCTACTACAAGCCGATGTTTGCTGGAACTAATTAGGTGAAATCATGGAGCGAGTGAGGCAGCAGCAACCACGTGTGTTTTTTTCCCCACTGTCTTCCGCATTGGTTTCTCTCCCATGGGTGATCAACTTTCCTTTCTGCTTATCTAAGGTTTAATATTAGAGCACTGTACCTTCTCCACCAACCCACCCTCTCCCCAGAAAAAAAAAAAAATCCCATGTTTCAGCCATTTCCAGACTCTCTCTTCCTGATCAAAATGTATGTGTACTATGACCCTTCTTTTAGGGTCCTGCTTTCTTCTTGGCAATGGTTGCTTGCTCCATGCTGATATATACATGTAGATGGTTTTGTGCATTCTTTCTTACAGAAAACACATACAGTTGTGGCCAAAAATACCTACATCCAAAAGAATGCATCCAATTTGAGAATTTCTAGAACCTTGATAGGGGTACAGTTAAAGGTGCCTTTCCATGCCCTACATAAGATTAGCTCTAACAGTGAACCAGTGAGTTTAGCTAGGACCAGCCCACAGACCCTCTCCTGCTTGCATAGTGGGGCAGCCTGAGAAAGGGGCAACTGAAAAAGACAGGAAGGAAGGAGACAAGAGAGAAAGAGCCTAGGAGGTTTGTAAGAAAAATAACGAAGCTTACAGATGAGTGGTTAAGGAAAGAGGTCATTTTATTTCACTTTCTCCAGCTGATTGGCTGTTCCATTTGCACAGCTTGGGCAGCCATTGTGCTGACAACAATTTATTAACAATAATGGTATCAACAATCCTTAAGGATGTTGAAAGGCACACCATATCCACATGGTGAACCTCCTTTTCCCTCATTTTGAAAAGATAATTTTTCCTGGGCATCAATCACCTGCTTGTTTCTTAAATAAACAGTACAACAGTACAGCAAGCAAAACAGAGGATGAGGCTATTTTTGTTCTTAAAGCCATCACCCCTCTTAAAGACCAATTTAGTTTTGGTTCCAGAGTTGCTGGGTAGAGGAACATGTGTATATAGGAGTGTCTGTGGTGTGTTTGTACCTATTTGAGTAGGAAATAGTGTGGCAGAATGATTCCACAAGGTGAAAGAAATAGAAATGGGTATTTAATTAAGCTGTCTAATAAAGAGCAGAGGTTGGTTACTTTGGCCACATTCCTTATTTAACTTGACTTATATTTATACAACAAAAATATCTAAAAATGGATATTTTGAAAGCCCAGTGACTGCAGCATTTCCATGGAAACACAGCAAGGAAAGAGAATTCCATGATGACAATTTCTGCAGGGCAGGTTCTACAAATGCCATGTTTCTGGACAAAAAGAATGAGGACTTGGGTCAATGCTTCTCCCAAACTTGCCCTAGCTCTCCAGACCAGAAAACAAAGCTGGCTGCCCTCTTGGCTCCAGGCAAAAAGAATGTATTTAAGTTCAGCACAATTTGAACTAGCAGTGGAGGCTCTGGATGTACAAGAAAGTCCCAAGAACATATTTGTCGCCTTTCTTTTTTGAGTAACTCTTCTGTATAAGTAGGGATGAATAGTTTTGCTTTTGAAAAATAACATTTATTGGATTGTTCCTGATTATAAATTTAAAATATCATTGAAGAAATCTTGCAAAATAAAAAAAAAGGCCAAAAAATTAAATCTCCTATAACATTCTTAAATTCTTGGTATATTTACTTCTGGTCCTTATTCTATGTGTTATTGAAATTGTGTTATACTGGATATACAGTTTTTATTTTATTTTATTTTATTTATTTATTTTTTTGAGACGGAGTCTCGCTCTATCGCCCAGGCTGGAGTGCAGTGGCCGGATCTCAGCTCACTGCAAGCTCCGCCTCCCGGGTTTACGCCATTCTCCTGCCTCAGCCTCCAGAGTAGCTGGGACTACAGGCGCCCGCCACCTCGCCCGGCTAGTTTTTAATACAGTTTTTATAATTATACCACAAGCTCTTCGTCATGTCATTAATGATCTTTGGCAATGTGATTTAGAATGACTGTGTAATATTTTACTATATAAATGCACTATGATTTAACGAAATCACCCAGTGTGAAACATTTAGATGGTCTCTAATTATTCAAGATTATGACTAACGCTGTGATGAAATAGTTAGACATTTTTAACCCTCTAGGTTCCTACAATAAATAAAGAATTCATGAGGCTAATAGGATTAAGTAGACTTGAATTTGCAGAAGAAATGAGCCTGGAGGTTATCTTTTTATACCTTCCTCCTGTTTCCTCTCTGATCCTAATTAGAATAAATCTTTTGATGTGGAAATTTGGCAAAAGTAAAATTACGAACTTTAGCCTGGGGAGTCATAGGAAGTCTAGGTTAAATCATTTATGAAGGTGGATATTCAGTTCCCACTTAGAGATCTCCTACAAAAGAGGCTTTCATTCCATGAAAATTACAGACTATGATGACATTCTGTTAGAAATTGGCACCAAGGCAGAAACTCTGCAAATTATTACAGGAAGGAAGAAATGGAGGAAGGAAGAAAGAAGGAGGAAGATAGCCATAGTAAGACAGAAATGATTTACAACAATATTTATCAGCAGTACCAAAGGCCACTTTAGCAATGCTGAGCAGATTTTCCTTTTATTCACTCTACTCACAGTAAGAGGGAAAAGCAACCACGGCAACTCAAAATTCCCTAACAGACTACCAATCCTGTCTTGAATAAAAAGCCAGAACTTTGACTATAGAGTCAAGAGCGAATGAACTCAGGATCAAACAGGACCCATAGTTAGGGATGTTTGAGAGGTGATGAGTCTTGAGAGGTATTAAACAGAGTACGCAAAAAACAAACCACAGGAGTTCTTTCATGAGACCATTCAAGGATGCTCATTTCTGCCCCCCTAATAATCCATTTCTGCCTGCTATATATAGGTCCTGAAGGAAAGTTCCCATCAAGTTAGATTCCCCACCCAGCCCCCCTTATTTACAATATCTGGAGAGCTCAAATCAAAGAACTGCAATAGATTAAAATGTGATTGAAGGGACTCTTCTCTCACTTTTCTTCTTCTTTTTCTTTTACTTTTGTTAGGAGAGACTGGCTTCCCATTGTCAAATAAACCCATTTATTCAATATTTATTCAGCACCTCTATGTATCAGACACAGTAGTATCTGTATCTACATATCTAATGTCACATGTGTACTATACATATGAGCACTCCCAATTTAGTGAAGGAGAGAATCACAGCTCAGTGTGACCATGGCACCACTGATGGAGGTATATACAGCGCTCTGCTCTTGTCTGCGTAAAAGTTGCAAGCACCCAGGAAGAAGTTCAAGGAAAAATAAATAATGTCTAAGTTGAGCTTTAAGTTCCTTATTAAGCCTACTTTAAAGAAACACTAAGAAAAATGTGGGAGGAAGTTTCCTACTAGGAAAAAATGAGTGTTAGTATTGTACTACTTCATTTTGTAATAGTCATCCTCATAATTATTACAAAGCAACAGAGATTAACAGCAATTCTCCCAAAGGCACGAAGCATAAAAAAAAAAGATCTGGAAATCAGACCTACCTGGCATCCAAGATCTTGTTGTACTTAGTGTGTGGGAACATTTGCATGTGTGTGTACATGTATATGTGCATGTGTACACGTGTACATGTACATATACATGTATGTGCATGTATACATACACATACACCTTATTTTCTACGCTGCCTTGCAAATCACTTAAAGGGGACCTCATACAGACTGGTTTGGATGGGAAAGTGACCAAGAGGGAACATGCAGATACAAAGTCCCACTGCATGTCCCCTGGGAACAGCTCCTCTGTGACAGTCACTCAAAATGTTGCTTTTCTGTCCATCCTGAAAAAAAAAAAAAATCTGTATGATCAGAGAGTTGTAGATGGCTTGAATGGAATGAGCCTCACGACCACAAACCCCTTTGTATCCAGGCAGGGCTGCTCCAAATTTCTCTCATATTTTGGGACTGAGGAGAAAGAGCCTATGCAATTTCCTCATAGCCTCCTGTTTGAATGAATTCTCTGATGGAAAAAAAAATTCATTCAAGTCTCTGTTTATTAGCCTTTATATAAAAGTCTTTGTGGCAAAGGAGAAAAAAGCATGGCCATTAGAGACAGAAAGACCTGGGGTCAATTTCTGTAGTTACTACAACCTAGCTATAAAATCATGGGCAAATTATTAATTTTTCTGAACTTTGGTTTTCCCATTTGTAAAACTGGAATTTTAAAAAATGAGAATTGTCATGGCTATGAACTAGATAGCTAGATAGCCTAGTACATACTTTGTGCTAAATAAATTTCAGTTCTTTCTCTTTCTTCACCTGCCCCCTGTATCACACCATTCCTTCTAGCAGTATTTCACATGAATGTGACTTTATAACTGCGTTCCAGTGAGGAAACAAGTCTCAGGTTCAAACAGGACCAAGCTTAGCAAGATTTGAGAGATATCCGGGAAAACAATAGTCAATAACTCCCTGACTATTCCTGTCTCCCACACCTCCAATCCTGACAACACTGTGTATTTCTCAGCCAAGATCTGTCCTACCCATTAAGCCCCTGATTTGGGGTTTAGAAATGTAAAAAAGAAAAATAAAAGTAAGGAGAAGGAAGAACAGAGGAGATAGAAAAGAAAAAAACAAGAATGTAGGTCATAGGAAGACAGGTAAAATCTCTGCTGTACTACTGAGAAAGTCTGTAACCTTCGAAAAGTTATTTTCTGAGGCTTAGTCTCCTCCTTTAAAAATGTGTTTAATAAAATCGATATCATAAGATTATCATCAAGGTTACATGAGATGGTATATGCGTCTGGCAAGTAATAGGTGTCCATTCAAAAACGCATGTAATATATTTTGAGTGCTTACAATAAACCAAATCTTAGGCTCGGTAAATCACCTATACTACTTCAGCTTAATTATTATTATTATTTATTATCATTATCAACAGCAAATAAAGAAGACGAGAAGAAGAATGGAATCTTGGATTCACATTAGAACCTTAAGGGGCCTTAGAGCCACCAACTCCAACTGCATAATTTTATAGATAAGGAAACCCAAGGCCAGGGACATAGTGACTTGCACAAGCTCATATGGTTCTTTAGCAGCAGAATCTGGTCTAGAATCCCAGCCTTCTAGCTCTGTGTATAGAAGGTGGGAGATATAGCTAGAGGAATTCCTGAGAGCCATGGTCACTCTTTTGGGAGTGGTAGTTCCATGCAAACTGACCCTGGTCCACCACTTCTCCATGCAGCCAGCACCGCCACAGCCCTCATGAGGAACATGACTCCTGTTCATTCATACTCCATTCCATCACCCACAGGCTCATAATTAAAAGGGAATACACATGCCTTTGGTTTCTGAGACTTTCATTAACAATTGGGTGAGCCACTACCAAGCAGAGAACCAGGCAGGAAACCCTGGATTAATGCTAATCCCCTTGCTTTATAGACACTCATCAGAGAGTGGCTGCAGGTCCCGCAGAGAGGAAGCAAATCCAGCTTCAGGGAGCTTGCCAGCCCTTCATCTGCCTGGGGAATCTCAGCTGAGAGAACATTATCTTTTCATGTTTTTCTCTGATAGGCGCTGCAATGGTTTGCATTCATTCCCTCAGTGTCAGAAACAGCTGGGAAGCCGTAACAACTGATTCTTAATGCATTCCCAATATTAAAATTCAACTTAATTAAGTAGGGCTAATTTTTTTTTTCCTGAGCAGCAATCAAACTTTAATTAATACTCTATTACAGGGAATTCCTGGGAGGGGACACAAGCATGCATACACCTAATGAGTTCATCCGCCAAAGGTGTTATTACAGATGATGCTAAATGGGCCTCCTTACTGGCCACTTATTCAATTTCAGCATGTCCCATGTTAAGCAGAAATGAAAAGCAATCATAGGTTTGCAACCATCTTCCTCTCTATGGGGCCCCTCTGCTCTTGCAGCAGCTTAACATAATCTATCCTTCCTTTTCCTTTCTCCACTTGGTGAATTATTCAGGCTGGGTTTCAAGCCCAGCCAGCTTCTTTGGTAGAGGGCATCTCAGTCCCCCTTCTTTCAATGCGTGTCACTCCACATTCAGGCACAGTGAGGACCAACTGTAATATCACCCTGCCACAGACCTCATTAAGAAGATTAAATCCCCTGTTAAAAAAAAAATAAAAACACAGAAAAAACACAACTGTAAACTCTACATGTTCCTTGCTGGTAGCAAAGATACCTGATCAAAGTTCTGTAGGACTCTCATTTCTGATAGGAAACAGCAACCAAGAGAAATTGGGTGTGGAGTAGGAAAAGAGTCTGTGATCCTCTTACATTTCTTCTTGCAATGACTATTGCTATATCAGGGATTCCCACATTTCTCCAGCTGCAGATTGCATGCTCTAGTAGATGCCCCCAAAACCACCTGTCTCCATGACCCCCTTTCCTCACTAGATACTATGGGAGGAAATTTTGCCCCATTCTGAGAGACCCAAATGCAGGCTATCAGGAACGAATTGTTAATATTACCAAAGTTAGGAAGTTAGTAACCTCCAGACTACCCAGGACCCTGGTCAGACCTTCAGGGCCATTTTACTAGGAAGCCGACCTAACCTTGGCAGGACCGAATGCCCTCTCTCCACTAGCTCCCCTTACCTCTTTAGTGTGTGTGTGGAAGGAGACAGACATGTCCAGGAGAAGCTTCCGCTGCTCCACCCTGCGCACGAAGTCTTGGATGCGCACCTCCAGGTGTCGAGCTGCCTTGTAGATCTCCTCCGGGTCACATTCCCCCGTCTGAGCCAACTGCTCCGCTGCTTCTAGGAGCTTGTCCGCATTGGTGTACGTATTCTGCCAGCAACAACAGTGAGGCAAAGTCAAGTTGCAGTAGCGACTTCCAGCAGCCCACCCTGGGGCTCCCCGAGCTGAAGCGGAGGGGCGTGGGCGCTGAGCCGACAGCTCCCTGATCTGGCACTGAGGTGCAGTTTGTGGAGCTGGCACGCCGCCTCTCAGCAAGCTAGCAGCCTGCCTGGCTGCTCTGCACAGGCGGGAAACAGCGAGGTGCCTCATCCACCCCTGGGATTTCTCAGAGGTGCAGTGTCCCTGGAAAGAAGTGGGGAGAGCCTAGAGAACCTCCATACCCCAGCTGTTCCCAATCCCCTACCTTCAAGAAAACCCATCACTGCCTTCACATCTCAGGCTGTAACTGTCAGGATCAGAAATAGCACACCCACAAAGACAGTCTGTATTTCTATGTGAGAACACCAGAAAAACACTAACTGGGAGACTCGCTTTGCTTTTCTCCTCAAGTTCCCTGTAACTACTGGTGTTTATCTTTTTGGAACAGAGCTATTTCTTTGGAGGGGAAGGGATCAGCAACTCTAGGGAGCTGACAAAAGGCAGTGGCCACAGTCAAAGGGAGGAGATGCAGGCTACTCCCTGCGGGCCCAGGGAATGTTTGCAGGAAGGTTGGGGAGAAGTCTGTTGATTTTGTTTATCATAAGCTACTGCATACACACACGCGCACACACAGTTGTCCAACCCCCCATCTGTACACACCATGGTATTCTCCAGAGCATTTTAAAAGGCAACCAACTTGTAATTATTATTCATCAGGATGGGAGCCACTGCCTTTAGAACAGTTACTACATTATTTGCCACAGATGCAACTTTTCCTCAGCAGGCTTCTCATTTTGAAAGTCTCCTGATACGTTCTGACTTACAGCTGGTGACTCAGGTGTACATATATTTCTTAGTATCCCTAGAGTTGGCACAAAACTCTAGAGTAGGGAACAAGCAGAGCAGTCAGTATCAAACACAAAGTGAGTGGAGAATTGAAATGGATTCGTGAGCAATGACTCTCTGGTGCTTTGTTTTGCTTATGGAGACAGGTTCTCCGAGTCTGTAAGGAATGTTTTGGACTCACTTGAAGACCTGGGTGCTATGGACTAAATTGTACCCCCTACTCAAATTCACATGTTCCCAATATCTCAGAATGTGACCTTCCTTGGAAACAAGATAATTGTAGATGTAATTAGTTATGTTAAGTTCAAGTCACGCTATAGTAGGATAGATCCCTATATGGCTGGTGTCCCTATTTTAAAAAAAATGCCATGTGAAGAGACAGACATGCACACAGGGAGAATGCCATGTGAAGATGAACGAAGACATTGGGAGATGTATATACAAGGCTAAGAACGCAAAAGACTGCCAGAAAACTGCCAAAAGTTGAGAAAAAGGCACAGGGCAGATTTCTCCCTCATATTCCTCAGAAAGAACTAACTCTGCTGACACTTTGATCTCAAATGTCTAGCTTCCAGAACTGTGAGAAAAGAAGTTGTTGTTATCTAAGTCACAGTCTCATGGTGCTTTGTTACAACAGCCCTAGGAAACTGAGACTCTAGGGTTGAAACTTTCAGAGGCTGTGGAGCCAGCCTCTTGATTGTACTGGTATAGGACTGGGAAGATGGGCAGGCAAACACTTGTCTTGGCTTCTAGAAATTTGGAGAGAAGCCCCAGGGGATCCATAAGGAATGCTGCTTGAAAAGCAACTTCCCAAGGTAAACATCATTGCAATGCTGGTGAGACTGGGTTGAAAAAGAGAAAAAGTCATTTACATTGTCCCAATGCTTCCAAGACAGGGTTGAAAAAGAGGAAAAATCACTTGGCCCCAACTGGGAAATTCATGGAAAAACAGCAGCTTCATATGAGGAAAGGAGCTCTGTCACTGGGTTAAGCCAGGGTACATCAATTCTGGAAAGCAGATGAAGGAAGTCATCCATTCATGAGAGACATGCAGGGAGACAAGGGGAATGACAGGCAAGGGTAGACCTCTAGGGCTGTGGGTCAGGTTAAAGAAAGCTCTTGTGGGATTGCCCACAATTTCTAGTCTATATGCCCACAGCTGATGGGAGAGAGGTATTTTAGGAATCCCTCAAATTGTCCACCTTAAATCCTAGAGAATCTCAGGATTCCCCCCACCCCTGCTCCCCCAAAACCCCTAGAGATTGTAACTTTACATTCTGTAGACAATAAATAAAAATTTGTGGCAAAGTCAAAGTGAGCTTGCTAGCAAATTAGGTTTGGGACCAATAAGAGATAAATAAAAAGCCAAACTGAAGTGTCTACTACATGTAAGGTGATCAATTTGTCCCAGTTTGCCCAGGACTTTCCTGGTTTTAGCATAGAAATTCCTGTGTCCCAGAAATCCCCTCAGTCCTGGGAAAACTGGGATGGCTGATCGCCACAATACATATCTAATACTGTAAGTATCCCAAAAGTACAGATAAATATATCATGTATTTTGTCTCAAAGAAGAATAAAATCATTCTTGACAGAAATAACATGACAATACATAAGATGGGGCAAGCAACAAACTAATAGATAATTAGGGGTTACAATTTCTTGATATGATATAGATGCTGAAGAAAAGGAGTAAAACTGAGAATAATAGTAGCTAATAATTATTAAATATTTTACACATGACAAGGATTGTTCTAAAGGATTTTATGCATGCTATCCCCTTTAATCCTTACAATAACCCTATGAAGTTGATGTAGCCATCATACCCATTTTACAGATGAAGAAACTGAGGTACACAGAATTTCTGGCCAAAGTCACATGGCTAGTAAGTGGCAGAACCAGGATTAAAACCCTGTTGGCAGGCTTCAGAGCCCAAGCAACAACCCATTAAACTACCCTGCCTCTATAAAGAATATAGGCAGGAGCCTGAGGATGGGTAGGATTTAGCAGAGAAGGAGAAGGGCTTCTCATAGCCAAGCCTGTCTTCTTTTTGCACCCAGGGTACTCTATATTTATCCCACCCCACAGCCATCATCATACTTTATAGTAACAATGTGTCTCCATGGTATCTCCCTACTGGTCTGTGAGCCCCTTAAAGGCAGGTTCCGTGTCTCATTCGTCCTTGGTTCCCCCATGCCAAGCGCTGTGGCTGGTATGCAAGTCATTTACTAAATGTTTGTTGAATAAAGAAGACACAAATGAGTAGGCCTGTTTGAATAAGTTGAGTCAACCTAAAATTGGAGAGTGGCAGAAAATCAGGTTGGATACCTCAGTGAAGAGCTATAAGATAGATACATTTCATGGAGAGAATGGAACAATAAAGACAGGTGGGAAGGCAATGGGGTCAGCATTAAAGCTGAGCTCTCAGCTTTGTCTCTGCCCAGCTCTCTTCCCTATTACTAGCAGAAAAGAGCTTCTAAAATTCAGACACAATCACAACTGTCTTCTACTTAAAACTGTTCAGTGGCTTCCCACTGCCTTTGGGGTAAAATGTCTTGACACGGTGTGCAACGCCCTTCTTCACCTGACACTTTTTCCCTTCAGCTTCAACCCATATCACTTTCCTACAAACAGCCTAGGAAGTAAATTACTTGCATCCCCCAAAACTCACTGCACTGAATCTTGCCTCTGTGCCTTTGCACATATTCTTCTTCAGCCTGAGATGCCCTTCCCTTCACTCTTGTACTTGACCAACTCTTATTCACTCTTTAAGACCCAGTTAGGGCACTGCTTCTTCCAGGAACTCCACCCTCATATCCTCTTCTCTCCCAAGGCTAGCTTATGTGCCCTCCTCTGGACTCCTAGAGTGATCTATACCAACCCTCTCCATGGTACCTGCCGCTTTCTACTGCAAATGTTTGTCTTTCTCATCTCCTTAGGGGCAGATAATGTCTCTCATCTCTTTCCCTTAGTGTATGGCACCTAGTAAGTGCTCCATAAATATTTAGTAAATGAATGAAAGAATTAAAGAAGATATCAACCACCACCAACCTTTTTTTTTTTTTTTTTTTTTGAGATGGAGTCTCTCTCTGTCGCCCAGTCTGGAGTGCAGTGGTGCGATCTCGGCTCACTGCAAGCTCCGCCTCCTGGGTTCATGCCATTCTCCTGCCTCAGCCTCCCAAGTAGCTGGGACTACAGGCGCCTGTCACCTTGCCCGGCTAGTTTTTTGTATTTTTTTTAGTAGAGACGGGGTTTCACCGTGTTAGCCAGGATGGTCTCGATCTCCTGACCTCGTGATTCACCTGTCTCAGCCTCCCAAAGTGCTGGGATTGCAGGCTTGAGCCACCGCGCCCGGCCACCAGTCTTAATATTCAACCCTCGCTCCTCATCAACTACCTGGTACAAGCCGTTACATGATAGAATTCATGTTCAATGTTCAATTTTATTTGGTATATCCTACCTCCTGGCACAGCCTTGAAATAGAAATGTGTATGGAAAATATCAACTAAAGTATTACCAAAGCAATACTTCGATTCTTGTCAATACCCCCAAATTGGGGCAAGGATCACAACGGGTTTCTGTTCATTTTCTGACCAAATCAGCAACAGCTTTTGACCCAGGACCAGAGTCTGACCTTGCTCTGAACATATTTCCTAGGCATTCTTTGGTCTCCCAGCTTCCTAGTCTCTGCCTTGGGCTTGATGCCTTATTGACATTTCCCAACCGAATGCCAAAAATGGGTTATGAGTGCTCGTATATAGATCCCTCAGCTGTTGGAGCTTTCACATAGGACCTGTGGTAGACAGAGCCCCTGATTCAGAGATATGGGCCACACCGATGGCTGCAGTTCCTGTTCTTCCCTTTCCAACACCCCATGACTGTGTCAACCAGGTACGATGGCCTAAATAATTCAGCCCCTAATTCTAACTTAGACACTCTGCTGAAGCCTCGGCCCATCGCTTTTAAATTTTCTCCCCAGGAAAGAGACAGAACATTCTAGGATAATTTGTCTCTAACAGGAATTTCAGCAATACAGGTATGTTTTCAGATTCCCTGGGCTGAAGCAGAGAAGCAGGAAGCAGGCTTTCTAAAGGCAAGGGGTGGGAAAGACAGTGAATAAAAACACTCTAGAATCAAGAGGCTACTTCCTTGGTAAGACGAAGTGAGACTCTTGGCTTTATGTCCTGGGAGTGAGGAAGGATGAGGCCTGAAAGTCACCCTTACTATTCAAAAGAGGCAATGTAGATTGAAGAATGAGACTACCAGAGGACCAGGAGAAAATCCCCCTCACAGTGAGCATTTTTTTTCGGGCCAGCATGGCTGAAACCAGTAGGCAATGAGATGAAAGGAAAAAAAAATACATACGCATTGAAGACAAAGGAGACACAAAAGCATAGGCATTGGGGAGGGCAGCAATCAAGGTAACACCCAAAACCTTACATCTGAATAGTACTTTACAGCTTACAAACCTCTTTCACCTTCCTTCCTTGCCCTCTCTGGGGCAGATCTGCAAAGAATCCATGTGTGAGGAAACTACCTGAGGCTAGAGAAAGAACCATCTGAAAGAATTAGAGATAACAGTGCCTAGCACTCACACAGTTAGAAATAGCACTTGCTCCCACCAGTCAGCATGGAAAACCTCATGATTAATGGGATGTTGGATGGAGTACCCAGAAGGGTCAGAAGGGTAAATAAGTACACTTAGAATGAGAACGGCTCTGGTCTTGCCTAGTACATTTTAAGAGAAAGACCTGAACAGATCAATTTTTTTTCCATGTAACTTTATTGTGTCTCAGAATGAAGCTTAAGAATATTTATAGGAATAAAGAAATATCCACAACTGACAAGGTAAAACTCATGATGTCTGGTATCTAGTAAAAAACTAACAGGCATGCACATAATCAGGAAAATCTCACCTATGAGAAGGAGAAAAATCAATCATTGAAAACTTACCCAGAACTGAAATAGATGTTAAGATTAGCAGACAAGTATTTTAAAATGGTTATCATAATTGTATTTCGTATGTTCAGATAGTTAAGAAATAAAAAAATTTTAAAAACCCCTTGTACTTCTAAAGATGAAAACCATTAGGCTGTATTAACAGTAGGTTAGGCTTTGCAGAAGATAAAAGGACTGAACTTGAAAACTGCAATAGTAACTATTTAAACTAAAATACTGAGAGAAAAAATAAATTTTAAAAACAAAGCATGTGTGAGCTATGGAAGAACTTCAGACAGGCCAATATCCATGTAATTGAGATTCCCTAGGAGAAGAGGAGGGTATTGGAAAAGATACCTAAAGAAATAATGACCAAGAAGTTTTCAAATATAACAAAAACTATAAATCCAAGAAACCCATCAAACCTTCAACACAAGAAACACAAAGAAAACTACACCAAGGAACATAAAAGTAAAATAAACTGGCAAAAAAGGGAAAGAAAAGAAAATCTTTAAAGTAGAGGAAAAAAGGACAAGCTATATACAGAGGAACAAAGATAAGGATGACGGCAGACTTGTTATTGGAAACAGTGCAAGCAAAAAGACAGTAGAGCAACATCTTCAAAGTACTAAAAGAAAAAAACAAAAAACAAAAAGCAAACCTGGGAATTCTGTGCCCAGCACAAATATTTTCAAAAACAAAAGCGAAATAAAGACTTTTTCAGATATACAAAGATGGAAGAATTCTTCACTAGCAGATATGCAAGACAAGAAATGTTAAAAGAAGTCCTTCAGGAAGAAGGAAAATGGTATCAGATGGAAATACAGATCCATACACAGGAATCAAGAGCACTGGAAATACTACATGGGTAAATGAGGTTTAAAAACTAATGATAACAATGTAGTATGGGATTTATGGTACATATATAAGTAAGATAAGTTAAAATACTATAAATCCTAAGGCAATCATTAAAATAATAAAAGTTATAGTTTATCAGCCAACAAAGGAAGTCAAACAGGATCATAAAAATATTAAATTAATCCAAAAAGGCAAAAACGGGGGAAAAGCAACAGATGCAACAAACAGAAAAAAAAAAAAAGGTGGTAGACTTAAATCCAAACATATCAGCAATCACATTAAATATAAATTGTCTAAATAACACAATCAAAAGGCAGAGATTGTCAGATTAGATAAAAAAGCAAGTTCCAATTATATGCTGTCTACAAGGAATGCACTATAAGTACAAAGACACCAAGCAGGGTAAGAGTAAAAGAACAGAAAAAGATATAGCATGATAACACTAGCCAAAAAAAGCTGGGTGGCTATATTCATATCAGACATAGTAGATTGCAGAGTGAATAACATTACCAGGAAAAAATGAATAATATTATCATTTGATAATGATCAAGGGGTCAATTCATCAAGAGGATATAATAACCCTAAACATTTATGCATCTATCAACAAAAGTTCAAAATATGTAAAGACTGATTAAACCCACAAGGAGAAATAGAGAAATCCATAATTACAGTCAGAGATTTCCATGCCCCCTCTCAGTAATTAATAGAACAAGTAGATAGGAAATTTGTAAGGATATAGATTTGAACACTCTCAACCAACGTGGCCTGACATTTATAGGACATTCCACCTGCACCTCAACAGCTGAATGCATATGTTTTTCAAGTGCTCACAGAATATTTACCAAGATAAACCATATTCTCAGCCATAGAGTCTCAACAAATTTAAAGAGATGCAAGTCATACAACATATTTTCTCTGACTATAATGTAATTAAATCAGAAATCAATAACAGAAATATCACCAGAATATTCACAAATTATTGGAAACTAAATAACACATTTCTAAATAACCCATAGGTCAAAGAAGGTGGCATCAGTTAACCAGGTGTCCCTAGTATGCTAAGCATAGTGTTAGGTTCTTTATCGACATTATCACTAAGCATTGGGATCAATCATAAGATAGATATTATTAATTTCATTTTACAAATGAGAAAACTGAGGCTCAGAGACATAAAGTAACTTGTTTAAACAATGTTTTATAACTAGAAAATGGTAAGCAAGTCTAACTATAATTTCCAGTACTTTTCACCGAAACATGTACTTCTCCAAAACTCACTGTAAAATCTCCAGCTCTTCTGCTTCTTTATTACTTTGAATTACATTCACTCTTAGGCCTTTGGTTTTTAAATTATGACATTGTAATTGTGCATGTGCAACAGCCTTTTTTTTTTCTTTTGCAATACACTTCTCTTGTGTGCATGTTGTCTTCTAAGGAGAATTGTACTCACTTTAAAGGAAAGAGTCCATCTTACTCATCTTTTCTATCTCAACTATTCATCAATGTACCTAGTGGGCATAGTGCTCTCCTTTCAATAGTCACTCAACCCAAAAACTCTGCAGTTCAGCAGCTTGACAGCAGTAAGGTGTCGCATTTCCCAGTTCCATTTAGCACTGAGAATGTATTTGCCATGTAAATGAAGGTTAGAATCGCAGGATAAAATAAAGAAATTCAGTTGAGCACATAATAGCTTTAAAATATAGTACTGACACAGCACATTGTCTATGATGAAAGAGGGTAATATAGAAAAATGCTTTTCAGTTTTCATCCTAGATCACCGGGAATATTTCTCCTCCATCTGTTGGTGCTTGTATTGGGGAAGGGGATGAACTCTGGGAATGGCAAAGTCGTCTTTGGTGGAAAGAAGTAGGAAGAAACAGAGGGAACTAGTTCTGGGTACCAGTGATGGTTTCACCCACCACATTACATCTGCTGAAAGAACAATATCTTCTTCGGTGCCCTGAATAAGTGAACAAATAAGTTCCCTCCATTAGAATAACTTTATGTCCAAAGAAGGAGTGTCTAAGGAGTATCCTAAAGAGATGCTCCTTAAAGTTGAAGACTATCTATATAAATCTTCAGTTACTAATTGGGACTGATATGAAAAATAACTATTGCAGGTGCCAGTGCCTCACAACACGAGTAGTTTCAGTACTGAGATTATCTCTGGGAACTTAAACATCAACTTTATCACATTTACATATGTAATAATCACCCTGTCCATTCTCACACATCTCTACTTGCTGGGGACTATTTTTCTTTATATCTAAAATGCTAGAAACCATCATTCTCAGCAAACTATCGCAAGAACAGAAAACCAAACACTGCATGTTCTCACTCATAGGTGGGAACTGAACAATGAGATCACTTGGACTCGGGAAGGGGAACATCACACACGGGGGCCTATTATGGGAAGGGGGGAGGGGGAAGTGATGGCATTGGGAGTTATACCTGATGTAAATGACGAGTTGATGGGTGCTGATGAGTTGATGGGTGCAGCACACCAACATGGCACAAGTATACATATGTAACAAACCTGCAGGTTGTGCACATGTACCCTAGAACTTAAAGTATAATAATAAAAAAAAAGAAAAAAATAAAATAAAATGCTTTAGCCCCTTTTCCTATAAAAGGCCTATTTTTAGAACTCTACTTTTTTTTAAAGTAAAATTTTATTTTCCTACAGTCTAACTGTGTGTGTTTAGGAAGGTACACAAGCCTAGAAATTCTGAGAAAATTATAGTAGTTCTTTGCTGGGGTGTTCTCTTTCACTGATCCCTTTTCTTTCTTTCTCAATAACTCTTCATTTACACATTATTGCTTTAAACAACCTTCAAAATATTCTCTCCCGACTGTAAACTAGAAGCTAAATATCTGGTCACTCTCAGGCAGGAAAGCAAAAGAACTACTTAACTGTTAACATTTTATCCATTTAATAACAACAACAATAAAACATCTTGTTTGTGGATTAAAAGGCAAAGTCAACCCTAGAGGTTGCCAACACTAGTTATAAGATATAATTTGACAGATAACACCAGGTCCAGACTGTAAGAAAAAACCAGTTCAGATTTCAGAAAACATAGCCACCCTCTGGGACCTGAAACATACAGCAGGTAAAGACTGTCCCTGACCTCTCCCCACCTAGCCCACCAGGGAATGGGGAGCTGTGGAAGGCAGAGTCAGGGCTGTAAGCTGGGCCTAGGGAAGCCAGGACTAGCACTTAGAATGGGACACAAAGAAGACACTGCAGAGAGCAAGGAGACTATAGAGGCCAGAGGCTGGCACAGAGCTGCTTCCTGAGACAAACCAGAGGCAACAATGGAGAGCAAAGACAGCTGAGCAATTAGGAGACCACAATGAGGCATGCACTAAGCAGACACAGAGCTCTGAAGACTGTGGAGGAAGGCTTCTTCCTTTTTCCACTGAGCAGGCCCCAGATATAGCCAGCTGGCATTCATGTTGCTGCTGGGAAGCAACCCATCACTCCTGGAATTTGATAACACAATCTCCACTCCTCTGGTGACCCTCTCCCCTCCCTCCTTTCCCTCACTCTATTCAAACTGGCAAAACAATGAAGGGGAACATGCAGCCACAACAGAAGAATGGGGACAAAAACATTTTAAAAGTGAAGAAGATAGACTTAAATATTCAGATGTGGATACACAGAATGCCCAGTGGCCCCGTCCCGGCAGAAATTCATTCTTGCATGAAATTCCTGAAGCCAAAGAAACAAGCAGTTGGTGAGAAAGCATCCTCATGGAACAGGATAAAGCTGCCTGCTGCAGGGTTTGGCAATTCAAGAGGTATGGGGGGAAATGTATCCACAGCAATATTCTCTCTCAAAAGATGTAACTTTGCAGTGTTGCTGTTTTTCCTGTTTTCTATATTCTATGTTTGGCTGGCAGTGGGAGGGAGTGGGTGTCAGAGAGAGAAGACTGGGCTTTGGAGAAACAAGACAGTTGGCTTGAAAATACTGCTGAAAACTGTGGGACTTGTGGATTTATTTTTCTCTCCTGTTCCATTCCTAACAGAGGAAAAGAGGAAAAGGCTGTTTCTGACATGGAAAGGTGGGTCAGATGATGAGGTGACCAAATCAGAGGGTTTGGCCATACTTCTGCCTCCATCCCTGTTAGCATAGTGCTCTTTCAAGTCCTTTCACCTTGTTTTGGTCACATATATCTCTGTTGCCTGAGGTTATGTCTATATACATCTGTAGGGAGCCCATAGCCTCTGATATAAGAGCAAAGGTACCCAACCCTCTTAATGATGATGCTCCTGCTCCCTTTCCACCTTCCCAGAATCTGGACTCTTTCTACCTCAGACCATTCATGCTGCTATCACAAATGCTTTACAATGGGTGGCTTATACATAACAGAAGTTTATTTCTCACAGTTCTAGAGGCTGAGAAGTCCAAGATCAAGGTACCCACAGATTCAGTATCTGGTGAGGGCTTCAATTTCTGGTTCACAGATGATCTTCTCACTATGTCTTTATATGATGGAAGGAACTAGCTAGCTTTCTGGAACCTCTTTAAAAGGGCACTGCTCACCTCCCAAAGTTCCTGCCTCGTAATACAATCATATTGGAATTAGGTTCAATATATACATTTGGAGGAAACACAGACATTCAGACCATACTGCTACTTGCCCTGGGTTTTACCTTAGTTAACCTCCCTGGGCTTGGTCCACAGATTATATGGAACAGAGTTTCTCAACAGTAACACCATTAACATTTTGCGCTGGTTAATTCTTTGCTTGGGGGGCTCTTGTGGGTTGAATTCTGTCCCCACAAAAAGATAGGCTGTAGCTCTAACCCCAGTACTTTAGAATGTGACCTTATTTGGAAATAACATTGTTGCAGATATAATTAGTTAAGATGAGATCATACTGAAATAAGGTAGGTCCACAATGTGGTATGACTGGTGTTCATTCATATAAAAAGATGTCCACATGAAGATACAGACATACAGGGAGAGCGACATGAAAGCTGAGATTGGAGTGGTGCAGCCACATGCCAGGAAATGGCAAAACCACCAGCAAGTCACTGGAGGCTAAGAGGCCTGGAAGAGATTCTCCCTCAGAGCCCTCAGAAGGAACAACCCTGCTAACACTGCAGTCTCAGACTTCTAGCCTCCAGAACTGTAAGACAATCAATTTCTGCTGTTTTAATCTGTGCAGTTTGTGGTACTTTGTTACAGTAGCCACAGGAAACAAACACGGGCTGTCCTGTGCACTGCAGAATGCTTAGCAGCATCCCTGGAATCTACCCACAGGATGCCGATAGCAACCTCTTCCCCAGATGTAACAATCAAAAATGTCCCCAGCTACTGTCAGATGTCCAGGTGGGGTAGAAGTTGGGGGAAGACAAAAATTGCCTTCCAGTTGAGAACCACCATTTTAGACCATAAGACCATAGAGGAAGCTGAATTGAGAAAGATCATACAACTGCCCCAGCTTACAGTATTTTTCTGATAATCATTCAGATGGCAGAAACCTTAAGGAATCCTCTAATCCTGTGGTTCTCACAGGACGGGGAAGGAGGTTAGGGGTTGAGGGCCAAGGGGTTTGAGAGATAAAGATAGGAGCTTGGAGGGACAATGTAGTACCCTGGCTCTGCTCCAGGTTTTGTAAATTAGGATGGGCTTGGGGAGGGAGTTGTGGGAATGTCTGACAGCCACGTTTTAAAAGCTCCCAGGTGACTCTAATTGTAGCCGCTCATCTACCATTGAAACCGCTCATCACAGGGAAGGGCTCAAAGCCTGGGCTGAAATTCCAACGTGAGAGAAATCTAGTCTTTTGCCTTGAAAAGTCTCAGAACTTAGGACAGTGATATATTTAACACTATGTATGGCAGTTTAAATACAGTAACTGTGGGTTATAGAAATGAAAACCAGAAATGACCAAAATGCTCAACAATACAGAATAGTAGGCCGGGCGCGGTGGCTCAAGCCTGTAACCCCAGCACTTTGGGAGGCCGAGACGGGTGGATCATGAGGTCAGGAGATAGAGACCATCCTGGCGAACACGGTGAAACCCCGTCTCTACTAAAAAATACAAAAAACTAGCTGGGCGAGGTGGCGGCGCCTGTAGTCCCAGCTGCTCGGGAGGCTGAGTCAGGAGAATGGCGGGAACCTGGGAGGCGGAGCTTGCAGTGAGCTGAGATCCGGCCACTGCACTCCAGCCTGGGCGACAGAGTGAGACTCCGTCTCAAAAAAAAAACAAAAAACAAAAACAATACAGAATAGTTCACTACACTCTGGTACATAACACATGATAGAGTATTACCCACTCACTACAATTATGTTTTTGAAGAATATTTAATGACTTAAAGACATGTTCTTAATGTAATATTAAATGAAGAAGTCAGAATAAACCAAAGTATAGTTCTAATTTTATCATATAAAAAAACTTACTACTGATAATGATAATGATTATGCGATTATATCGTATTATAAATAAGGAAACTGAGGATTAAAAATGTAAAAGAACTTGAAAAAGCTCACATGAATAATTGATGTTGATCTGGAATTCATATTTGTTTGATCCTGGGCAAAACAATCTTAGTATTCTATTGTGCTAAATGAAAATTTATCAATAAATATTAATAATGGTTATGTCTGAGTGATATTAGAGATAAATTTTCTTTTCCACTATTTCCTTGTTTCCTAATTATTCCATGGTGAATATGTATTAATTTCATAATTAGGAAAAATGGAAAAAATCACTTAAATATAAAAATTATATGCAGGGCCTTGTTTAGAAATTATTCTAACGAAGAAATTGTGGCATATATGCACAATAGAGTAATATTTAGCCATAAAAAAGAATGAAATTCAGTCATTTGCAAAAACTTGAACGGAACTGGAGGTCATTACTGTTAGGTGAAATAAGCCAGGCACAGAGAGACAAACATCTCATGTTCTCATTTGTGGGATCTAAAAATCAAACCAATAGAACTCATGGACATAGAGAGTAGATGGATGGTTATTAGAAGCCTGGAAGGGTAGTAGGAAGTTGGACGTAAGGTAGGAATGGTTAAGGGCTACGAAAAATAGAAAGAATGAAAAAGACCTACTATTTGATAGCACAATAGGGTGACTATAGTCAATAATAACTTTATTGTATATCTTTAAACAACTTAAAGAATTTAATTAGATTGTAACTTGAAGGTTAAATGCTTGAGGGGATGGATATCCCATTCTCTATGATGTGTTTATTTCACATTGCACACCTGTATCAAAACATCTCATGTACATCATAAATATATATACCTAATATGTACCCACAAAAAATTTAAAAATAGTACAAAATATTTTTTTAAAGAAATTATTCCAAATAGTAGGCAGAAACATTTGTTTTGCAAATGTTTCCTTATTTTTGTAAGAAGAAAGATATGTAAGACTATTGGTAGGAAGGTAAATTAGCATAGCCATTATGGAAAACAGTATGGAGTTTCCTGAGAAAAGTAAAAATACAATTACCGTACAACCCAGCAATTCTGTTACTGGATATATATTCAAAGGAAATGAAATTACCATGTTGAAGATATGTCTGCACTCTCATGTTTACTGCAGCACTATTCACAGTAGTCAAGATATGAAATCAACCTTCATGCCCATCAGTGAATAAACGGATGAAGAAGACAAAAGGTCTTCAAAAAGTTCATGGGAAATGTGTGATATTTAAAAGGAAACTATGCGTGGATTTCACCTTTTTTACACCCAAATAAACTCATACTAACTTGTCATAACATACCTGAACAGGAAGTAGTTTGAGGTACTAAGAAGGATAAGACATCAGTTTCAAATAGCCCCAATCAGAGCAACATGAATGCTGCTAAAATTGAAGCAAGGACAAACATCAAATTTATGGTGAAGCTTGGGTGGAAGAATGATGAAATTATTTATGCTTTACAAAAAGTTTATGGGGACAATGCCCTAAAGGAATTGGCAGTTTACAAATAGCTAACTCATTTTAAGAAAGAACGAAATAATTTTGAAGATGAAGCCCATAGCTACAGACCATCCACATCAATTTGTGAAGAAAAATTAGCCTTGTTCATGCCAATGATTAACCGCAGAAATAATAGCCAACACCACAGACATCTCAGTTGGATCAGCGTACACAATTCTGACTGAAAAATTAAAGTTGAGCAAAGTTTCCACTCAATGAGTGCCAAAATGATTGCACCCAGATCAGTTGCAAACAAGAGTAGAGTTTTTAATGGAGACTTTAAACAAGCATGATTAAGATCTTGAAGTATTTCTTTAAAGAATTGTAACAGAAATGAAACATAGCTTTACCAGTATGATCCTGAAGACAAAACACAATCAAAGCAATGGCTACCAAGACGTGGAAGTGGGAGCCTGTCAAAGCAAAAGCAGACTGGTCAAGAGCAAAGACCATGGCAACAATTTCTTGGGATGCTCAAGGCATTTCACTTGTTGGCTTTCTGGCTGGCCAAAGTGATAATATTTGCTTACTATGAGAGTGTTTTGAAAAAATTACCCAAAGCTTTAACATGAAAATGCCCAGGAAGCTTCACCAGACAGTCCTTCTCCACTAAAACAATGCTCCTGCTCATTTCTCTCAGCTAAACAAGGGTATTTTTTTTTTAGAATTTTGATGGGGAATCATTAGACATCCACCTTACAGTCCTGATTTGGCTCCTTCTGACATATTTTTTGTATCTTAATCATAAAAAAAATCTTAAAGGGCATCCATTTTCCTTGAGTTAAGAACATACATTGATCTGGTTAAATTCCCAGGACCCTCGGTTCTTTAGGGATGGACTACATAGCTGGTATCATCACTTACAAAGGTGCCTTGAACTTGATGGAACTTATGTCGACAAATAACGTTTATATATATTTTTTCTTTTTAATTCCATTTTCCATAAACTTTTTGAAGTGCTGTCATATAGACAATGGAATACTATTCAGCAAAAAAGGAGATCCTGTCATTTTTGACAATATGAATCAACAATATGAATCATATGTTATGGTAAGTGAGATATGCCAGGCACAGCAAGATAAATACTGCATGATCTCACTTATATGTGGAATCTAGAAAAGTTGATCTCACAGAAGCAGACAGTAAGGTGGTTACCAGGGGATGGGATAATTGGGGGTGGTGGTTGGGAGGTCTTGAGGCAGGGGAGTTGGGGAGACATTGGCCAAAAGATACAAAATTTCAATTAGATAGAAGAATAAGTTCAAGGGATCTATTGTTCAACATAGCATCTATAGTTAACAATATATGTATTCTTAAAAAATGCTAAGGGAATAGATATAAAGTTCTCTCACCACAAAAATGATAACTATGTGAGGTGATGCATCTCTTAATTAGCCAGATTTAGTTATTCCTCAATGTATATATACTTCAAAACAATATGTTGTACATAGTAAATACATACATACATGTTCTGTTGATTAAAAAATAAGAAATTTAAAAGAAAAAGAGAAAGATGTGCAAGATAACTGATTATCTCGGGAGTGTGGAATTGAGAAGTGGGAGTGGAGAAATAATTAGCTCTTTATTTACACATCTTTGCAATGTTCCACATGTTATTACAATAAACAGGACTTTCTCCAAAATTTGAAAAACACCAAAGAAATTTTAAAAGGGAAAGATAAGGATTCAATATATTTTTGTCAACTGAAGGTGAAAATGTGAGTGCATTTAGAAATACAAATAAATTTCATTACAAATATATTTATCTTAGAGATGAATGCATTTCCTAGTTATGTAGACCCTAAAGACACTAATGCTTGAAGAAGTACAATAAAATATACAATCACAAAACATGTAAAATGTCTCTGTAGCCCCAGACATTTCACATTTCTCAGTCTGGTCTTTATGACATTGCTTAGCATAGCTTAGAAGAAACATGATGTTGGTATGACATACATATGCAAAAAAACTCATTAAAAATGATCACCTATGAAGTCCTAGAAATTCTTCTCCCTGGGCATAATGCCAGCATCAATTATTCATAACCTTGAGTTGTTTTCCTCGGCCATCAGAAGTAAGAAACATGTCAAATTTGAAAGTACTTAAAAGTGAGGCAGGTGCTCTGATCACACCCCTAGAGCCTATGTCTGAAGTGGCACCGTAAGTTTTGGTTGAAAGCCTTTCCTTTATAGATCACCATCATATAAATATCAAAAGCCTTAGTGCCATGACATAGAACTAACAGCAGCACGGAATGACAGGCAGGGAGTCTGGACCTTGGGTTCCTCCATGTGTGAAACTGACAAGCTAATATAGATTGAAATGCTTAGGGCCTTTTAAATGAGAATTAGTAACACAAAGGTGGAGTAATGCAAAGTGAAAGGGATAACAGGTAACACTCAGATCTAGAAAAATCATTCTCTCTTGTCTAGTCTCACTGGTTCGCTCTCGGATTGGGCTATCAGCATGGCTTTAGAAAGTCAAGTCCACTTGTATCTCACCTTCCCCAGGTATACTGTTAAAATCGTCATCATCATCATCTAGCAGAAATGTAGGTGTCAGGCACAGGGCTGCTCTAGAGACTGTGTGGCAGCTGACTAGGCCCCGTGGAATGCAGACTAGCCCTAGAACCATACTACACTGAGTAGAAAGAGAAAAACTTAGCTTCTTCAGTGGCTCTTGGGGTGTCTCTACTCATGACTGAGATTTGTGGACATTGCCATAGGTACCCCCCTTCATTTTTAAAGGGGTGAATCGTGCTCAGAATGCTTAGTATATAAGGCATGGAAAAATATAAACTGTATTTCAGAGTTCATCATCAATAAAAACAAAATTTGAAAAGTTTCTCCATGAAGTGCCTAGGGTTAAATCTTGGTTCTCTACATAATTAAGTTATATAGACCCCAAGGACATGAAAGAAATGAAGGGTGACAGTAGCACAAATTAGCAATATAATGCTGAGGTCATACTTGGTAAAGGAGTGACCAGGGCAGGATGGATAAGGCTGGAGACATTTTCAGGAAATGACTTTTTGAGCCAACTTTAAAGCCTAGAATGTGAAGCCAAAGAGTAATTGGCAAGGCAAGGGAATAGCATAGGCAATAGTACAGATTTGGCAACTCACTGTGGGAGCACAGCAGACGTGTCTAACAGCTCTCCAGGCAGAACAGCCCAGCTGTCCTCAGTGAAGCACGGTTTGGGAGTCAGAGACCCCAGCTCTAGTCCTCACTGTGGAATAAGCCCTAATGAGTGGCTGTCTGGTGTGGAAAGCTGGTGGGAGGGAGTCAAGAGGAGAGAGAGACAAGAGGAAGGAGACCTATGCTAATGACAAGGCCATCTGCACACAATTCTCAAACAGGGCTGGATCAAGAGATTTGTTTTAGGACAAAAGAGACACCACATATCCACTAAGGACTGTTCGCCATGCACTGTCGGGCAAAACCCAGGGCCATCTGAGACCTCCGGCTCCCCACTTTCAAAGCAGGAACATGTTCTTCCCACTTCCTTTCCTTAGGAGATTAAGTGAAAAGACATAGCCATTGCAACATTTCCTCAGAGCAGAGAAGTTGCAGGAGATCAAAGTCTCCCCACATAAAGCTCTTCAGGGAAAGGGCAGAATCCAAATAACTGAAGATTGGACCACGAGACAGGGAAGGGTCATGAGGTTCAGGCTCCCATCCCATCATTCAGCTAATTTTCTGAAACTCTTGACTGTTCCTTATGTTCACAGGCCAAGAGCTATCTTCCATGACCACAGACTATACCCATAATCCTCACAGTCACAAAAGCCTAGGCAAGAACCATAAGTAATTCCATACAAATCCACCCTCCATAAGAGAAAAAGAAAATTAAGCAATGGTATTAATGTGGACAGTGACATAATGAAACAAGAACAAGCTGGCTTGGAGGCAGGATCTAGCTAGGCATAAATAAGTTCACAGAACCCCCAAAAGGTAGATATAAGAAGCACTGTAGACCCCCTTGCTGTCTTGAAGTGGGGCAACACTGCTTGCTGTTGAGAGGTCGCTGGGCAGGGCTGCCCGTTTTTTCTCTGATTAGAAGGGCGGTGAAAAGAAACCAATAGAGAGCTCGAAATGCAAAGCATCAGGCTGTTTCCACTTACAATCGCTTTTGCCCCAAAAGTCCTACTGACCTGAACTTATATAAATAAACATCAGAACAGGGAGAGATTTTGCTCATTAAATCATTAGCTTTAGCTTTAGAATGTGGAAAGTTTCCCGGCTAATCTGCTACGCATGGGAATCTGGCCCGCAAACAGTGAAAGAAGCCCAGGGCATCAAGAGTTCAGTTAAACTCAGAGACTGGTCAGCACATTCCCTCTCTTGGGAAACTCCTGGGATGGGGCAATATCATCAATCTCTTCTATATCTTTAGTTCTTCTTTTCTGAGTGTGTTCCAGACATGATCTCATCCACTGTCACCATATCCCCTGAAAAATAATGATGGCAATTTACATTTGCTCTGTGTTCTAGACTTAAAGTACTTTTAAGTACATTATCTTACTGCATGCCTACTTCAACTAAAACAGAATAGATATCATTCCCATTTTGTAGATGTAGAAACTGAGGCTTGGCAAGGTTAGGGGAACTGTACATATAGGTGGGGTGGCTCTGGCCTCCCCTTCAAGTATTCTAATCCCTGTATCCTTCTCACTGGATCTTGCTGCTTCCCACAAGGAAGAAGGCAGGAAGAATCTGTAACTCCCATTTTGTTGATGGGGAGATTGTGGCACTAATTTTTCAAGTGATCTTTGTGTGAGGCATAGAGTGAACAAAGAAAAAATCTAGGAAATTATCCTTAGTCCAGGTCATCTGGCACCCTGAAGTCATGATATAATGTGATTTCTTGGAGGAAATCCCAAACTTTATACTATAATTTTTTAAATTTATTTATTGACATATAATAGTTGTACATATTTTTAGAGTAATGTGATATTTTGATACCTGTATGCAACGTATAATGATCAAATCACAGTAACTGGGATACCCAAACCTCAAACCTTTCTAACTTTGTAAACTTGCAATGTTTCATCAGAGTGACAACTACAGCAGGTGAATCAGACTCAAGATCTGCATCCCAATAATCCTCTTCTCTTAGCTGTATTTTTTTAAGCAAATGAAACTGACCTTGGGAATTCCCAAGACACTAAAAGAGTCCATAGGTCCAAGCCTCCTGAAGAGAAAGAAAAATGAAACATGTCCATTATATGGATTTGGAGTTCCCTTTTTAGCCTCTTCCATGGCTTCCTTCCCTTGGCAATATTTTAAAATTCTAGGCAGGTGATGAGCCAAAGTCCACCGGAGCTATTTCAATCTATATTTGGCATTGTTGAGGCTCAGATATATTGTGCAAAATAGCCCATGGTGTGAAACACCATGGAGATATGTAATTATAGCTGAAGTTGCCAGTATTTGTTTTGTTGGCTCCTAGATTGCAGTAGGACAGCTGCACCAATCTCTATTTAAATCCAAAGGGCAGTACCTTGGGTTAGCTGGGCATATGCCTTGTGCATCCCAAGACAAATAAAGGCACCAATCCTGTTGAGGCTTGGATGTCCTCTGTTATCTGCAGGAGGCCGTAAGAACTCAGTTCCCTCTGTCTCAAACCTGGCTTCCTCTCCAGGTGGAATAACTCAGATGTAATTATCTGTTCCTGTCTCAACTTGGCAGTGGGCTTTTCTCCTGTTAAAAATTTATTCTGAACAGAATTGGTTTATGAAAATGCCTCCAGTTGCTCATTGGCAGAGAAAAAAGACAGATCTGCCTGGTGGGTTGCTCTTGTTGGCGATGTGTGTTTATTTTTTGGTTTGCTTAATATATTGCCTGAAGCCCTTTTCCTCAGGGCTCTTTGATACTAGTTCCTTTTCCTTATTGCCTGCACCAGCTGCCTCATCTACCCACATGTTCTCAAATCTCTTACCTGTCAGCCCCCACAACCTGATTTGCCCCCATTACCCTGAACGCCACGGCCAGGAAGTACTTGCTTCATGGAGGTCTCAGGGGACCTGGAAAGCATTGCCCACCTCAAATCACACCTGGACCAGTGGGAAGGGATGAAGGAGGAAGAGGAAGAGGAAGAGGAGGGGGAGGAGGAGGAAGAAAGAGGCTACAAATGTTACTGTTCTAAACTGTCCCCACCATCACCGATGCCACCATCGCTACTCCCCACCCCAGCCGGTTTTATGGACTCAGAAGGTCCTCATAGCCCTGTAATATATGCACACCTACAGTGAGGAACTGGAAAGGCTTGGGAGGGTTCCTGTAAATTGCCATTCTCTGAAGCTTTCTCTTGGGAAGAAATTCTGAATGCTTGGCTTAAACTAGCCCTGTGTCTTCAATGCTAGTGTTGCTTCTCTTTACACACTTATAACTGTACCTGGTTTTAATAGCTTGTAAGTTACTAGAATCTAGAAAAGAATATAAAGTTTTAATATTAAAAATGCCACTAGCAAAGAAAAATAACATTGTAGATATGCATCTATTACCATGGCTATATCATTAAATGAGAAAAGCTGGTAACTAAATGTACCCATATACACATAAACAGAGGAATAGCTGGAAGAATAAACACAAAGTATTAGCAACTGTTAGACAGTTAGACAACCAAGTGGGTGGATTATTTCTGTTTCTTTTTGCTTGTCTGTATGTTTTATATTGAAAAATATGTAACTTTGTAATTAAACTTAAAAAAAATAAAATGAAATAAAAACTTCCTTTAGAAAAAAATCAGAAGGAAGGTTGACTAAACCCAGTTTTTTTTTAATTCCTCTGACTGTGTGTGTTCTAGGAGTGTGGGCCTTGCCTCCTCCACTTGAATGATCCTCTCTAAGCCTGATTCCTCATATGGAAAATATTAACAGTAACTCTATAGAGCTGTTTCAAAGATTAAGTGAGGTATTCCTTGTAAAAGCGTGCCTTCAATAAATGGTAGTTATTATCAGTTATTCTTGTATGTTTGTCTTTATAGCACAGGTTTAAAACCTTACAAATACTTTTCCAAATCTTTTCATGAAGGCAAAATAGTCTTGAGAAATTTGCATACATTCCTTCTATACGCAAATTCATCACATGCTCCCTCTTCTTTCAGCATAGACAAATGCTGGCTTCCCCAGCAGCAAGCACACTCCTGAGGCTCACCCTGCTCACAGTGTCACAGAAACAAAAGAAAGGGGGAAGAGAAAGGAAGTTGATCCTGCTTCTCTTAATCTGGGCAAGCTGACATTTGTTGAAATTAATTATTGGAAGACACGGTAATAAATGGTTTGCTTTCAGAATCAATACTGGGCAGATGAGAAAGCTTTCCTCTGGACTAACTTTCCCTGTTTCCTTTCTAAACCATGCCAATGCTCTCTAAGAGACAGTAACTACATTCTTCCTATTCTCACTGTGCAAGGTAAAATATGTTGTCACATTTGTGAAACTTGAGTGATTCCACTCTTTCTGAGGAGGGCCACTAGGCAAAGAATCCTTTAGAAGGGAGAGTCTGTTCTCGCTTGGCTCATAGTGTCTACTTCTTTCTCCCTTTTCTGGGGCCCCATGGCAGGCTCAGCTCCAGCCCAGTGACACACACCAAATTGAGTCACACATCTCACTGACAGACTTGTCCTCCATATCAGATTCCACTGGCAGCCAACGCAGCCTTGCCCTGGTACTCAGTTTCCATAACTACAATTTTGTCCTGTTCCTAAGAGCCAGCCATTACCTTACCAGATACCTCAAGAATCCTGCCTCTGAACTGCAGGCCAGCGGCTACAGCCCGGCTACCTGTTAAGAGCCTCCCAGGTGCAAACTGTGCAAGCCTCCACCTTGGGTCGCTGAACACCACTGGCTCCTGGATGCCCAGCTGCTGGGTGACCCCTGCCCCTAGGCAGGATATACCATTACTCTATTGGCTTTCCTTGTTTGACTGGTGAAATACGGCACCCACCTCTTCCATAACACTTAACGCTTGATGATGTTTGTCAGTACCTGCAGCTGATCTGTCCTCTTGGCACCTGGCCATCTCAAAGCACAGGCCTACTCTTAAGCAGACCACAACACGCTGAATCTTGAGAGATGACAGCATGGCACTTAATGGCTTTGCCTGGAAGGGAGTGAAGCTTAGATACATTCTATCACCAGCCACCAGCACCAACATGATCACCATTTGCTGCCACAGAGACTGCCGTTTATGGAGCATCTCCTAAGAATCAAATTCTCCATTAGGTACTTTCCATATATTATTTCTCATCTCCACATCATTCTTCAGGGTAGGTGTCACTCTCATTTCAGAGAGAAGAACTCTGGGGCTCAGAGAACTTAAGTGATTGTCACAAGGTCCAGGGTCAAAAGCGGAAAAAAGAGACTGACCCCAAATGCTAGGCTTTTCTTCCCTATACCATATGCCCCAGTAGAGGGGAAATCAGAACTAAAGGGGACATCTCACATGGAGATAGGGGACTAGTAGGGGGGTAGGTTTTTGAAAGCTAGGACATTTTATTAGTGATAGTTTAACTTTAGCAAAAGGTAAAAGGAAAGAGATGAAATAACCATCTGGTCTGGGCCAAGTGTAGTCCACCATTTTGTACTAGAACATAGAAATGAAGACTCAGGCCAGATACTGGCCAAATCAATTGTTAACTAGGCCAAGCTCCAGCAAAGAGCAGAACCAGCTGTCACCAATCATTCTTACATGTGCTTCAGATACACCAGAGGACAGGCAGAGAAGGGCAAAAGTCAGTCATATGCGGCCTGAGGCTGCATAGACACCTTTTGGGTTAAAAAAATGTCATGGAGGATCATGAAGGTGACCCTTCATGATAGTCCAAGGGAAATCTTAGAGGCAAGGAGGGAAAAAGTATCCCTTAGGGGTCCTACAGTCACAGTGCTAATGAGCGGCGAGCTGCCTGAGGGATGACCTAGATCCACACATGGAAAGAGGGCTAGGAACTGGCTCTGGGATGGAAATGAGGACCGCACCAGGCCTGATCCCAGAGACATCAGAGGTTCTTTTGAATCTAGAGACTCCACAGCAGGGTGGTTGACAGCCTGGGCTCTGGAACCAGACTACTAGAGCTTGAATCTGAGCTCCACCACTCACTAGGTCTATCAACTTGAGCTGCTCATTTAGTCTCTGTGCCTCAAATTCCCTATCTATAAATGGGAATTAGAAATATATATTAATAACTTGGCCGGGCGCGGTGGCTCAAGCCTGTAATCCCAGCACTTTGGGAGGCCGAGACGGGCGGATCACGAGGTCAGGAGATCG
>NW_012116377.1:9004169-9026958 GCF_000951035.1 Colobus angolensis palliatus
GGTGGTGGGCGCCTGTAGTCCCAGCTACTCCGGAGGCTGAGGCAGGAGAATGGCGTAAACCCAGGAGGCGGAGCTTGCAGTGAGCTGAGATCGGGCCACTGCACTCCAGTCCGGGCAACAGAGCGAGACTCCGCCTCAAAGAAAAAAAAAAAAGAAATATATATTAATAACTCATGGGATGTTGTGAGAAATTAATGAGTTAACATAAGAAAAATAATTTGAACAGTGCCCAGCACATAGAAAGTACTTAGCAGGTGTTATCATTGTTGTTGTTATGAAGGCCATTTCCTTCTCAAAAAGGAGAAGGAAAAAACGGCAACCAGTGAACATTGGTTATATGGAATCAAAAGCAGTCTGTGACTAGAAGAGTTGTCTTGGACTCAAAATCAGTATGCTGAATACAAAGTCAATATACAGTATACCACTTCTATCTAATTTTTGTTTTGTTGTTGCCTTTCAGATCTCTTTGGAAAAGACCAATCTTACTCACCTGTAACAACAGCGAGTTTTTAAAAAGAGAAAAAAAGACTTCCTTGCATTTCAGCTAACGAAGAGAGAAGGTTAAAGCCTCCTCTGGTGGTCAGGCTCAGTGTGATGATAATGATCCCAGCTGGATAAATCATGGAAACGTAGTGGAGCTGGGAAAATGGACACAGTAAGGACAGCCATTTCTTCTTGTCAAGAGTGGTTTCCTATAGCTTCATCTGAATTTTTTTGGCTTTCTTTAATTAGAAAAATACAAAAGAGTCCAAAGAACTCACTCAAAATTTGACTCAAAAGATGCTTCCTCTAAAGTGCCAAACCCTGCACTGGGGCTATTCAGGGTGACCCCCAGCACAGGGCAGTCTTGCTAATTCTGTCAGGATAGTACTCAGTTATGTTCCAGGTTATGTGGTTCTGGAGCCTGTGTTCTTATAAATATTCATCAGATCTACCTCTCTTATCATTCTTAGAGCTGAGAGGGACCTCAGAGATCATCTGGCCTGATAACGGCCCAACAAACGCATTCATTCCATATCACTCATTCGTTTATCTTTCAAGTGTCCATTGCATGTCAGGGTTACCACTGTGCTAGGCATTGGTTTAAAAAGACTGAGAAAAAATTACCGCTCTGAGGAAGATCACAGTCCAGTCAGATAGTGAGGACAGCACAAAACTGATTATGGCACTGTGCTAACTACCATAATAGAGATATGACCAGAGTAACTAGGTGACTTAAAAAAGGGGCATCCAATCCAAACCAAGGAGGCCACAGAGGGCTTCCTGGAAGAGATGATATTTGAGACAAGTGTTTGAAGGTGAATAGAAGCTGGTCAGTTAAAGAAGTGGGAAGGATTAAGGAGACAGTATTGAGATGTTAGAGCATAGCATGCTCAGGAAAACAGGAATACATGGTAGGATACAGGCAACACAGGAAGGGTAAAAGCTAAAACCAGACAAAGTAATGGGCAGGTCATAAAGGGTTTATATTATCAGGAGTTTGAACTTTATCCTGATGGGAAGCCATCTATAGGTTCCATAACCAATGGAGATCATGATGAGATTGAATTTGAGGAAAGCCACTATTGTGGCAGTGTGAGGGTAGATTTAAGACAATGACTGGAGTCAGGGAAAACAGAAGGCTATTGCAGTATTCCAAGCGAGAGATAATGAGGCTCTGATCTAAGGCAGTGGCAATGGGGATGGAAGGAAAGAAACATATGAAAGAGGCAGAATCAATAAGACTCTGCAATAGACAATGATGAGGAAGAGCAAGGGAGGAATCAAGAATGACTCCCAAGTTTCTGGCTCAAGCAAGTGGGTGGTTGGTGGCCTTCACTGGTATAAGGAATGTAGGAATAAGAGCACACCAGAAGGGGTGGGAGGTGATATAATAAACTTTGGCCACACTGAGTTTAGGAACCCTCTGAAAATTGCAGCAGAGGTGTCCACAGAGCCAACGGGTTTACAAATATGGAACCCAGGAGTGAAACCAGAAATGAGACATGGATTTGGAAGGGTAGCCATCAGAGTAGGGGTGGCTGTTGAGACTGAGAGAGAGTCTAAATTGTTCAGGGAGTGTGTATAAAGTGAGAAGAGATCTGAGGAACAAATCCTGGGGAAAAGGGAAAAGAGTTTAATCAGGACCAGTCAGAAAGTCATAAGGAAACCAACAGGGCACGATGTCCCAGCTCTTTGGGGGGCCAAGGTGGGCAGATCACCTGAGGTCAGGAGTTCAAGACCAGCCTGGCTAACATGGCAAAACCCCGTCTCTACTAAAAATACAAAAATTAGCTGGGCATGGTGGCGGGCACCCATAATTCCAGCTACTCAGAAGGTTGAGGCAGGAAAATCGCTTGAACCCAGGAGACGGAGGTTGCAGTGAGCCGAAATCACACCATTGCACTCCAGCCAGGGCGACAAGAGAGAAACTCTGTCTCAAAAAAAAAAAAAAAAAAAGTTCTGTTAAGCGTCTTTTGGATTTAGCAATAAATAATAAAGTTAGCAAATAAAACCACAGAGTCCTGTTGGAGTCCCTGGAAGATTAACCTCAGTGGGCCAGAGGGAACAAAAACAAATGGCAGGGGTCAAGGGGAATGGAGGAGGTGAGGAAGTAGAGGTGGTAAATATAAACTCTTCTATCAAGAACTTGGACTACAAAGGGAAGGAGAAAGAGAGGGGAAAGTAAGAGTTCAGAGAAGCTATTCTTGGTGGCTTGCATTAGTATTAATTTGTTTTTAAGATGGGAGAGGCCAGGCGCAGTGGCTCACACCTGTAATCCCAGCACTTTGGGAGGCCAAGGCGGGTGGATCACTTAAAGTCAGGAGTTCGAGACCAGCTTGGCCAACATGGTGAAACCCCATCTCTACTAAAAATATAAAAATTAGCAGGGTGTAGTGGCTCATGCCTTTGATCCCAGCTACTTGGAGGGCTGAGGCAGGAGAATCACTTCAATCTGGGGGGCAGAGGTTGCAGTGCGCTGAGATCGTGCCACTGCACTCCAACTTGGGTGACAGAGCGAGACTCTGTCTCAAAAAAAAAAAAAAAAAAAAAAAAGATGGGAGAGACTTGAGGGTATTTAATCCTAAGGAAAAAAGGTTGCCTGTATCAGAAAACCTCCAGTGAGAAGAAGCATACTACATCACAAGGCACTTCACTCTGGTTTGGACAGCTCATAAAAAAGCAACCTGTGGTTAGAAGTTACACCTGAATTAAGCTAAAATTGGCTTCACTGTACCTTTTATTCTTATTTAATCTATAGGAAGCCTTCAATTATCAAACCCATCATCCCCGCCTTCCATAAAACATTCTTTACTTGAAATAGAACATATCCAGTTACTTCAGCTTCACAGTCCTGGTAGCCTTCCAACAATCGTGGTGTATTTTGTCAACATCTTTTTAAAAATACATTTTCCAGAATTAGGCACAATTTTCTATATGTGATCTAAACAATGACAGTATAATTATTATCTTTCTGGTTTAGATAATATATTTTAATTTATATTATCACTCAAAAGCCTTTAACATTCCTCTCTGCTCTAAGAATAAAGTCTAACTCCTTCCATCTACAGGTCAAAGTTCTTGGGAGTTTAGACACAAACTACAGTTTTTGAGCTTTTCTACAATGATTCACATTATACCACATAGAACCCTTTGCTCTAACCTACTTGACTGATTTCATTTACAGAGTCACAAATATTTCCAGGAGATTCCAGGGAGCTTGAGGACTTCCACTATGACCATAGTTTTCCTTGACCAGAATTGAAATAATCTCAGAATAGCATTTTCCATATCTTCCATTTGATGGAGCAGACTATGGTCCTCTCCACTAACGTGATGGCTCATTTCTGTGTTCCTCTTATCTTCATATTATTTCTGCATAAGGTTCTACCCTCAGGTTTGTAAGTTTCATATAGATATGAAGCAATCTGATACAATGTCACTCCTCCCATTAGAACAAGTCGTTTCAACAAAGAATCCTCTTCTATTGCCATTTTCTAGTTATGAGCTCAATATCCTGAAGTCTCAGTACTACCTATTATATTTATCTTCTTGTGTTAAAAGTTTAAGTGCACTACTTGATACACGTGGCTTTTGTTGTTTTATTTATAAAGAAGCCTAAAAATATTGTCTGCAACCTATATTCTTGGTATTTTTTTAAACCTAAGGTTATCTAAGCACATTTTATTTATAACACACTTTTACTATGTCACCTGGGTAAAGCCTGACATACCTGATTTTGGCTTCACTGGGTTAACTTTCTCCCTCTACTTTAAAATTCATCTAAATCTTTCTATATAGGTCATCAAGGTTTCTGCCAACGTATATCCTACCCAGTCCTTACAAGATGCACTCCATCCATTCCCAGAAGCCCATCATCCTGGCTCTGCAGAACACAGTTCAGAAAACCTTTTGAAACACCATCTACATAGGCAGGCATTTGTTTCTCAAAGCTTCCCTTCTTTGCTGTAGTTACTGCCATTACATGGAACGAGAGATAAAAACACCACTTGTGGTTTCAAATCTTCCAGTTTGTTACTCAGAACTTATGTCATTAGGAATAAAGCCCCAATTTATTCTGAATGTGCCATTTGTTCCCCAAAGGAAGCAGCAAATGTGAGTGACAGTTCATGGGGTTAACAAGAGGTTCATGGTAGGCTCTCTATCATCTTGGATATTGGCTCCTGCCCTCTCCCAATTTTCTACATCATATCCACACAAAGTGACCTTCAAAACCCTTGACTGGAAGTTATCCACAAGATGTAACATCTTTTTTCATCCTGAGTGTGATCACCAGACCGTCTCCCATCAGCTCATACCAGTAACTTCTCCCTAGTGCTCCAGGGAGGGAAGGTTCTGAATCTAACCCAACAGGAAACATTTCATGCAAGATCCAAAGACCAAGATTGTCCTTTATTTCTTTGCTGCTTCACATTCCTCCACTTTCCCACTTCATGACATTAATTTTTCTGCATTTTCCTGGCTTTCTTCCTCACTATTTTTTTTCATTTGCCTAAGAATCTTTCATCCTTGCTATGAAGCTAGAGTGTGAAAAAGCGTCTATTTAAGCTCTCCCACCTTTTCCTTCTGCTTGCATTTGCAGCTGCTATAATTGGTCATCATCTCTGGCAAGAAGAGAAAGAAGGAACTTACTTTGAAGGTCACTGCATCACTGCATATTAATTGAATTGCCAGATGAAGTAGCTTTCACTAGAAATGCCCCTTGAAAACCTTAAAAGAGCAAACATTAAGCTTCCTTTCTTGCCACGGAATTTCTTAGAGGGTTAGAACATGTTTGATGCATTTTTTAAAATTAGATTTTGAGTTCCTCAAGACAGAAACTGTGGAACTCTTAACTTTTCACAGTGCCCAACAGAGAAACTTGATGGGAAATGAAAATTGATGAGGGCTATTGTTCAACTCTGAGGGCACAGACCTTCCATCTCTGCGGATTATCCTATTTTATTTTGCCCTTATTACTATGGTAGGTTTGCTGATTGTACCCAGAGTATCTTCAGTGGGCAAGGTCACTGATAAATCCACTAAAATGCCTTTCCTCTATTCTTACCTATTTTGAATGATTTTTTTTTGTTTACAGTTCCAGTTTTACTAAGTCAACAAAGTATCAAGATAGCACAATGCAGTTGACTACAGAGTTCAGAACATTTGTCATCATTGACTCTTTCTCTTACCACTTGTTTGGATTATCCATTCATCCTGTTAATTCTTCTATCATAACAGCTCTTATTTTTTATTGTTATACTTTCAGTTCTGGGGTACGTGTGCACAACGTGCAGGTTTGTTACATAGGTATACATGTGCCATGTTGGTTTGCTGCACCCATTAACCCGTCATTTACATTAGGTATTTCTCCTAACGCTATCCCTCCCCCAGCCCCCGATGCCCTGACAGGCCTCAGTGTGTGATGTTCCTCTCCCTGTGTCCATGTGTTCTCATTGTTCAATTCCCACTTATGAGTGAGAACATGCGGTGTTTGGTTTTCTCTTCTTGTGGTACTTTGCTGAGAATGATGGTTTCCAGTTTCAGAATGATTTTTTTAAAGTGTGTTCTACTCAAGTTTGATAAAAAACAAAACAAAACAAAACAAAAAATCCACAAGGGTTGGACAGATAAACAAGTAACCAGAGATTACTGAATAAAGTACTTAATCGTGCCCATGTTTTTCTATTTCTTTAAGTCTTTCTTTAAATTGTCTGCTCTTTCAAAAATGTTACACTAATGCTACTTAATATGCCTAGCTGCTTAAATGTGATTTGGTGCTCTGAGACTTTAGATAATATATATTTGAACGTAAACACTTGCTAATTTTTGGCTAAATTAGCTAACAGAAAATCTGGCATTTCAGATAATGAGGCCATAAAGCAGGCCACTAGCAGAGCAGGCACAGCTGTTATGTAAACCACAGGCACTTGAGTACTCTCCTAACTCGTAATAGCAAATATCTCATGACAATATAACATTACCACATTCTATTCCACCACCAGGGCAGACATGGACACATCTATCCCCTGACAGCCATCCTATTATGGGCAGCAACTCCATCTTACACTTGTTTATATTATTGATGATACCTAACGTGCCACAAAGAATATGTGTCTCTTAAAAACTGTTCTACTCGGTGGCCTGAGTCATTTGATGAGCTTATAGGCAAACTGAGTCCAGTATTCGACCTAAGGAGCAGGAGGGGTTCCCGCCAGTGCCCAGGTCTTCTGTTTGAGCATGCACAACCTCAACAGCTTGGACTAGATAACTGTAGACACAGATCCCCTGGTGTATCCCTTCCTGGACCTTCGCTCTGAATGTTGGATTCCTCCCTAGGGAGGCTGTCATGACTGCAAAGCCTTTCCCCAGTCAGCTCAGCTTCTATGTCGGCTATTCAAAGAGTGCCATCTGCAGGATGAACTGAGGACTCAAATATTTAATTCATCTTCAAATGGTATTTGAAGAATTTGTTTAAAATTTGTTCAAGAGCTATTAAACACAAAAGTTAAAGTTTAATGAAGGGTAATGGATTGCCACATAAATTCTTCAAAGATATCATTTATGTCTATTTTAATAGCTGCCCTAAATGTCTTTACTACAAAGACTAACCACTGGTAAGAATCACAGATGCCTCCACTATCCCAAGAATGGAGATGTATTTGTTCAGGGGCTTTACACCGCCTCAACCCCTCCCCATGGGTAGCCATTCCTTCTGTTGAGGGCTTGCTTTTTCTTTCAGAAGGACAAATTTCCAGGATCTGTGACAGATGTAATAGCTCTCTTTCTGCTTTGATTCAAGACAGTTTTTTGAACCTAAATACAGAGAATGGGTGCTCAGAATTCCTTTCTCATTATCAGTCTCAGGTAAAGGAATCCTAAATGATAAGGCTGAAAGAGGTCCCTTCACAGAATCACGACCCTTTAGAGTATTGCTTATAAGTTACCCCAGGCTCCTACCCCGCAGCATATATAGCCTTCCTGACCACATCTCATAAACAGCAACCCAAACAAAGAACAAGAGTGTCCATGCTTTGGGCTTTCTGTCATTGCTCTTCTTACTGAAGAACTTTTCAACTCCTGATTAAATCCACTCCTCTTCTCCCAATGGCCCTCATCTAATTAAGAGCAGAAGCAAGAGAGAAAGAAGAACCCTTTCCTGCCTAGATTACCCCGTTTTCACCACCTAAACATGGCAATCACGCTTACAGAACAAAGCAGGTCTCAGGCAGGCTGCTACTGACAGCCAACCTGCCTTCATTGTGGTCAGCATTGGTTTTCCTACGTGGACTAATAATCCCAGGATGCTGGGCCACTCCATCTCCCAGAGTGGGGATCACGGAATAAGGCAGGATTAATTCCCCAACTACAAGATTCAGCTCTGGAGGCTAATTTCAGGGTAATGGGATGGCTCACGAACCCTAGGTAAAGTGCTCCCTTTGTAGCTCACATCTGCTTTTCTCCTTTCCAGAGCAAACACTCCTCCTAAAAGCATGAGCCTTTTGGAAGTTAGAACTCTGTCTTCTCTTTCAAAAAAATAGTCTTATCAGAAAGTAGAGTCAGGGAGGTGTGGATTATGCCAGTGGATTACTCATTGGAAGGGCCAGAGGAAAGTTGTAATCGATGTCAATAAGGGCGGCAACAGCCCCCACCCTCACCCCCTTTGTCTTTGTCCCACACTTTCCATAAGCAAATGGGCACTCAGAAATGAATTTTATGCCCACTTCCTTTACCTCAATCAGGAGGAACAGCATGGAATTAGGATAAGAACATGACTCTGGAATCCAACAGACCTGGGTTTGAATCTCAGCAGAGCCCCTGACAAGCTGGATGACTTGGGCACATGGAAGAAGTTTCTAATCCTCAGTGTTGTCTTCTATACAACAAGGTGAATACTACCTATCACTCAGGATTGGTATAAGATATATAATGGAAGCATAAGCTCTCAAAAATGTGCCCATTCTTTCTTTAGCATGAATTTAAATTCATGTGTTTTTGTTGCTGATGGGAAGGCATTGTCCCACGTGAAAGGAGTATCAGGTATCAGCGAGAAGGTGGAGGAACAGTTGGGAAAAATGGGACTGGGATGGCCATGGGTCTTGCTTGGTTGTAACAAAATGCAAAAACTGTGGCCTATAACCAAAACATGGGCCTATAACCAAGGTTGGCATTGCCTCTGAGGCTATATCAGGCAGAGGGCAAGGAGGATTGAGCTGAGTCAGAGCTATGGGTGGCTTTGGGGATGTCCTTTCTAAGTGAGGAGTGCTGAGCCATAGGACAGCCCACAGGCAGAAGCACCAAAGCTATGGGCTAGCCCTATTCCAACAGACCACCCCACGTGCTACAACCCCCACTCTCAGCCGTCAGGGGATACATGTGGCCCTCTCCCATCCTTGGCCCCCTAACAGCCTGGAGAGGAATGACCCAGGATGCATGGCCACTCAGATATTTTGGGTCTGTGCTGCATCTTGCCGAAGGTCCTCACTGGCTAGGAGGCTTTCTTTTTTTGTATTGTGGTAAAATATGCACAATATAACACTTACAATTTTAACCATTTTAAAGTGTATAATTGACCAGGTGCGGTGGCTCAAGCCTGTAATTCCAGCACTTTGGGAGGCCAAGACGGGCGGATCACGAGGTCAGGAGATCGAGACCATTTTGGCTAACACGGTGAAACCCCATCTCTACTAAAAAATACAAAAAACTAGCTGGGCGAGGTGGCGGGCGCCTGTAGTCCCAGCTACTCGGGAGGCTGAGGCAGGAGAATGGCGTAAACCCGGGAGGTGGAGCTTGCAGTGAGCCGAGATCACGCCACTGCACTCCAGCCTGGGTGACAGAGAGACACTCCGTCTCAAAAAAAAAAAGTGTATAATTTAGTGGTATTAAGTACATTCACAGTGTTGTGGTTTAACCATCACCACCATCTATCTCTAGAATTCTTCATCTTCATCTTGCAAAACTGAAACTCTGTATCAATTAAACCAGGGATGTCCAATCTTTTGGCTTCCCTGAGCCACATTGGAAGAAGAATTGTCTTGGGCCACACATAAAATATACTAATGATAGTTAATGAGCTAAAAAAATGGCAGAAAAATTCATAATGTTTTAAGAAAGTTTACCAATTTGTGTCGGGCCACATTCAAAGCCATCATGGGCTACATACAGCCTGTGGGCCATGGGCTGGATAAGCTTGCATTAAACAATAGCTCCCTATTCCTCCCTTACCCCCGGCCTCTGACAACCACCATTCTACTTTCCATCTATATGAATTTGACTACTCTAGGTATAAGTAGAATCATAAAATATTTATCCTTTTTGTGAATGACTTATTTCACTTAGCATAATGTCTTCAAGGTTCATCCATGTTGTAGCATATGTTAGAATTCCCTCCCTTTTTAAGTCTAAATAATATTCCATTATATGAATAGACCACATTTTGTTTATCCATGCATCCGTCAATGGACGTTGGAGTTGCTTCCACCGTTTGAATATTGTGAACATAGGTGTATAAATATCTGTTTGATGGCTGGGCACAGTAGCTCACGCCTGTAATCCCTGCACTTTGGGAGGCTGAGGTGGGTGGATCACTTGAGGTCAGGAGTTCGAGACCAGCCTGGCCAACGAGGTGAAACCCCATTTTAAAAAAAAAATACAAAAAATTAACCAGGTGTGGTGGCAGGCGCCTATAATCCTAGCTACTCAGGAGGCTGAGGCAGGAGAATCACTTGAACCCAGGAGACAGAGGTTGCAGTGAGCCATGATCACACTACTGTACTCCAGCCTGGGCAATAGAGCAAGACTATGAGACTGTGTCTCAAAAAATAAAAATAAAAAAAAAAGATCTGTTTGAGTCCCTGCTTTCAATTCTGTTAGGGATACACCCTGAAGTGGAATTGCTGGATCTATGGTAATTCTATTTTTAATTCTTGAGGACCCTCCACACTGTTTTCCACAGTGGCTGCACCATTTTACACTCTCACCAACAGTGCACAAGGGTTCCATATGAGGCTTTCTTTATCTCACAGGCTGGGTCTAATCCACCCATATTCCCTGGGCTCAGGTCACTGCTGACATGGTCTTTCTGGTTCCTATAAGGCCTCTCATTTTTCAGCATATGCTTGCAGCTCCCCTAGAGAGGCAGTAACGCTCCATGACTTTCCTGTTCTTGTTCGGTTGTTGACATAACATCTCTTTTTGCATCCATAGCACATAGTCTGTCTGGGGCTGGGAGCCTCCCTGGGTGAGGCCTAGGGCTCTGTACAATGCCCAAAGTGGGGCCCACATTGAGGGCTGTCTGCCTGGTGAGACTGAAGTCAACTCTGGCTAAAGCGGTGATGTGGCAAAACCTAGCTCTGTTATCCTCACTCCTTCAGCAGTACCCACCCCTCCGTCCCATATGGGCACCCTCCCTGCCTTATTCTTCATTATTTTGTTTTACATGGCAGCTGATCACACCTGATAAAATAACCGGAGAGTAGTATTTCATCTTGAAAATGAAAATTCTCAGGACCCATTTGGAAAACTCCCCAATGGAGAAATATAACAGAGTTAGGATAACATTTTTAAGATGAAGGCTCTGAACAAAAACACTTTAAAATAATTATACTACAAGACAAATGGCCAGGGCCTCTCATACAACATCTTTGCACAAATTCAGAAACGGTGCCCTTTTTGGATCAGGTGTGCAGCTCAGCTAAAAGACTGAACATTATATAAATGGAAGTTTAAATATTGTCCAAATGACACCAAGGCAGGTTCTTTGGGCACATTCAGCCCTATGAGTGCACGGCTGGTGAGCAGGTGTCACCTGTTTCTCCAGGTCCTGGAAAGTATGTGGCTTTGTAAGCAGAGCTGGGACTGATTTTTAGCTCTCACTCACTGGCAGTAACAACCATAAGCAGCAGCCCTGGGGTGATGAGGAATCTAATAATGTCATTCCCTCCCGCCAGCACCACCTTGTGGACAAGGCATTTTTATATCACACCAGCAGGAAGATTTTTTTGAAAGACCATAAATATGGGCATCTATTTTATCACTCACCTAGAAACCAATAGAAGACAAAGGACTCCTTGCATCAGGCAGGAAGGCAGCCCAGCAGCCACAGGCTATCAACCCAGCATGCCTCACCAAACACCAAAGCCACAGCGCTGGTCTGCCTCATCTAGACACACACACACACACACACACAGAGAGAGAGAGAGACAGCATCTCACCTGAGCCACCTCTTCAAAGTCATCATGCCTCTTCTGCAGGGCCCGGGCTCGATGTAGGGACTTTCCAACTCCAGTGTGTTTGCTGAGAAAGGCCTCACCATGGTTTTCAATCCAGTCCAACACCTGGTCAAAGAAGGATAACAGCAACTATGACTTCCTAGCAGAAGGAAAGACACGTGACAACATGTGCAACTGCTAGAGTCCTAACCACCACCACATCCCATCCCAATTGTAAAGCAGCAGTTCAGGTGGAAATGGTCAATCTGCTGTGAGTCCATGGGATTTCATTACTGTCACTGGCAATATCACAGTGCCACTCTTAACTTATTCAGCTTATCCTTTTTGATCTCCATATTATCTGTCCATTACCTTTTCCATTTTCTTAGTTCATTATTTTAAACAAGCTACACAGACCACCAGGCACAGTTGCACAGTTTAACCCCCTCACCACTTCTACCCAATCACATAAAGATATTGGCAGGAAATTAGGTAGTAGCAGTTTGGGCAGTATCTTGGCCCTCATTATTCATCGGTCACTCTGCCATAAGAATGCAAACAGCAATGGCAACCAGTCATGGAGATCCCGCCTTATTGTGCTCCTGGGACGCCCCTTCCTAATCTTGAAAGCAAAGTCCAGGGTAGTCAGTCCCTACTTGGATGCTCATGATATCCGAACACTAGGACAACAGCCCCCTCTGGCTTCTTTCCATTTCCCTCCTCCAATTGATACCAACTAACCAAACAAACAAATGTATAAATTAAAGTATTTGCATCCTAAGTCCTTTAGTATCTGAGTCTCTTGGGAAGTAGTGGAGACTTTATGTTCTTCTAGGCTAAAGATCTAGTGATTTGGCTTCAATACAGTTTCTTTGGAATTTAGAGACCCTGGAACAGAGAAGCCTGGGCAATAGAGGGGCGAGAGAGAGGGGAAGCTAAGAAGGGTGGAAAAGAAGTTTTCCTGAGGGGCACTTGAGAGGCAGGATGGAAATCCCTTAGTAAAAGCTTTGACGTGCAGGGAGGATCAAAGCCTTTAATACCCATTTTGCATTCTTGCAGATGGCCTAACAAAAATGCGTGCATCCCAGAGATCATCTTTTGATCTCTGACAAGTTAGTGCTCAGTAAATCGGGTGACCACAATTAAATCAGAATTACCATATAGACACACCTGTTATAGATCCTGCTAAAACTCAAGTGAGTCCACTCACTGCCTGCAATATTAACCATGAACTAAACATTTGATTAATGATGTACTAGCCTTTCCAGATTTTGGAAGAACTTATTGAAAAATGACTTAGATGAACTAGGTCTATTTAAAAAGATGGTTTAACTCATTCCTGTGTCTCAGACAGATTGCCCTGTAGCAAACAGAGGTAGAACCAAATCATTCCATAGACTACAGGCATGGGAGTTCTCTGACATTTGGGATATTTTAATATCTGCAGTGTGCAAAGTGTGAACATTTTCAGTCTTTGGTGACAGGATCCCAAAGCCCACATTACGATTGTGCTAGTTCAGAGAAAGGTACATATGAATATAAAAATGAGGCTTAACAAATATCCACTTAATGAAGACAGGTGGAGTAATTGTCCATCATCATGAAGAAAAGAAGTGTTTTGTAAATAAAAAACGAATTCATCTAAACATTATTTATGGATATTTTAAACACTTTATAATATATTCTGGCAATATACGTATTTTAAGTATTCTGGAGGCGCAGCCCTAAAAAGAAATCGTGGTAGTGCTGGATTTTTACCTTTTGCAAACACTGAAAGGCAGCACTGAAAGGAACTTTACATGTTCCTCTCTTAGAAGAGCCTACATTTCTCTAGAATTACTTACGGTGAAACTTCAACCAAAAAAATCAGGAGAGTGTATTTTTACTTGGCTTGCCACAATTAGATCTCACAATTCTGTACTGTCACGGGATTTACGAGCTTCAGCATGCAAGGTCAAAGGCAAATACTTTGTAGTCACAAAGTTTCCTGTATATTAGGTGCCAAGTATAGTAAAGTTTTAGGATTTTAAGGCATAAACTTTCATCAATCCCTTCTGAAAACAAATTGAAGTTTGAGGATAATTTTTTGCATATTAAAGAACTACCAGTGGTCATTTACGAATGTGTTGGAATTTATAACAGATTTTTCAGACCACAATTTTTTTTTTTCTGTACCTGTAATCACTTTATTTGTTTACAAATATTTGTTATTGACTGAATCTGCATACATATATTTTGTTTTTTTTGTTTTTATTTTTTTATTATACTTTAAGTTCTAGGGTACATGTGCATAACGTGCAGGTTTGTTACATATGTATACTTGTGCAATGTTGGTGTGCTGCACCCATCAACTCGTCAGCACCCATCAATTCATCATTTATATCAGGTATAACTCCCCAATGCAATCCCTCCCCCCTCCCCCCTCCCCATGATAAGCCCAGTGTGTGATGTTCCCCTTCCCGAGTCCAAGTGATCTCATTGTTCAGTTCCCACCTATGAGTGAGAATATGCGGTGTTTGGTTTTCTCTTCTTGTGATAGTTTGCTAAGAATGATGGTTTCCAGCTGCATCCATGTCCCTACAAAGGACGCAAACTCATCCTTTTTTATGGCTGCATAGTATTCCATGGTGTATATGTGCCACATTTTCTTAATCCAGTCTGTCACAGATGGACATTTGGGTTGATTCCAAGTCTTTGCTATTGTGAATAGTGCCGCAATAAACATACGTGTGCATGTGTCTTTGTAGTAGAATAATTTATAATCCTTTGGGTATATACCCAGTAGTGGGATGGCTGGGTCATATGGTACATCTAGTTCTAGATCCTTGAGGAATCGCCATACTGTTTTCCATAATGGTTGAACTAGTTTACAATCCCACCAACAGTGTAAAAGTGTTCCTATTTCTCCACATCCTCTCCAACACTTGTTGTTTCCTGATTTTTTAATGATGGCCATTCTAACTGGTGTGAGATGGTATCTCATTGTGGTTTTGATTTGCATTTCTCTGATGGCGAGTGATGATGAGCATTTTTTCATGTGTCTGTTGGCTGTATGAATGTCAGACCACAATTTTTTAAATTTAGTTTTGAGCACTTAAGTATGAATTACTTGTCTCGCAGTGTTTTCATGAGTTTTATTTCATTTTTTACTCTAGCTTTAAGAAAATTGTTTATTCTGAAGTAAATTGGTTGAACAGGAATATTTTTCATCTACTAGTTCACCCACATACAGCGTCTGCACTCCCCAGAAATGATTTTACAACTTTTAAATATTTTTTAAAAGGCAATTTGTTTCCTTTTTCAGTACTTTGCTTTCTTTAAAATGTCAATTTATTTTTAGTTAGTGACACTTAGTTTTACTTAATTGGCTATGCCTTCATCACTTAAAAACCTATTTCTTTCACATTTGAGAAGCTTTTACTTCATTTTAACATAACTTTGATTGCTCTGTGATGTTATAGTGCCATCATCTAGTCCAATTTCTGCCATTAGAATTGAAGCTGTAGGGAAAATATGTGCAATTTCAATGAAAGTTCAGGAGCTACGCAGAAATCAATTTAACAAATCAAAAAGCAAATAATTTAGGAAAGTTAACAAAATTTCTTTAGTAATCCAGACTGAAAAAGTACTCGAGGCTAGATAAACATAGTCAATATATGAAGCATTGTTAAAGATTCTCATTTCTGACTATTTTATTTCAGATGGTTCATTTAGAGCCATCACTGCGTCATACACGTATTTAGACCACACACTGTCTGGACCCTGATTCCATGTCCTCCAACCTTGGGAGTATAATCTGACTTTCCATGCAGATCCTGCGCAGCAGAGAAACATGTTCCTGAGCAGACACCAGCAGTGCCTGACAATTACATTACACACTATAAATTTATGTGTGGCTTGAGATTCTGAATATTTGTCAGTTTCTAGTGTGTTCCATTAAGATGAATCAGGTTCCAGAATCTGAATGTCACTGGTTAAAGAATAAATTGACTTTCTAGTCAAATCCCGGACCCTACCTAAGTACAAGCACCCATCAAGGTACTCCTTATAATCTTATTCCTGAATAATTTCTCTTCATCTACAAGGCATATTTAAAATACTCAATTACCAATCATAGTCAGGGTATACAGCATGATAGTCAGTCATACCTATCGATGGCTCTGAATTGGTATTTGAGCATTTCTAACTTTGGAGGTTTTATCTTTTTGTTTTCATCTGAGGGGTCCGCAGGCAGCAGAGAAGCATGTGTGGGTATGTAAGTATTCATATATTCAGATATTTATTTAAATAGTCTTATTGTACCACAGTGCCAGGCACTAGAGCAGCTCTGGAGAGCCGGGAGCAGCAGTAAAAAGGCAGGCATGGCCTGATGCTGGGAACTCACTCTATAGGGATAACAAGCATTAGACACTAAATCATACAATTCATCATTCATTGCAAAGGTGAAAAGTACCAACAGCCAAATGCATCTTCTCTGGGGAGTCACAGAAGGTTTCTCAGGAGAAGTGAGGTTTAGCTGAGATCTGAGAGAGAGTGGGATTTAACCAAATTAGGAATTGAAATGACCAGCATGGCTTGCATAGGAGATAAATAGGAAATGGACCCTGAAAAGGCAGGTACCAGATTGTGGTGAGCCCTGGTGTGCTGAACAGAAGAATCCAGTGTTCATCCTAAGAGCCGCTGCCAGGAGGATAAAGACACTTTTCATTTCCGGTTAAAAATTATTGCTCTGACTGACTAGGTACAGTGGCTTTATGCCTATAATCCTATCCCTTTGGGAGGCAGAGGCAGGTGGATTGCTTGAACCTAGGAATTTGAGATAAGCCTTGGTAACATGGCAAAACTCTGTTTCTACAAAAAATACAAAAAAATTAGCCAGGCGTGGTGGTGTACACCTGCAGCCCCAGCTATGTAGGAGGCTGAGAAGGGAGGATCCCCTGAGCCTAAGAGTTCCAGGCTGAAGTGAGCTGTGATATCACCATTTCAACCTGGGCAATAGAGTGAGACCTTATCTCAAATATACGTGTGTGTGTGTGTATATGAGTGTGTGTGTGTGTATAAATATATATATAGCTCTGACTGCTTTGTGGAGGATCAACTGGAGAAGGCAAGAGTAGAGAAGGGAAAACAGGAGGCAGAAATTCTGACAAGAGGTGATGGTGACTCATGCGAGGCCAATGGCAGTGTCTATAGATAGAAAGATTGGGGGGAAAGAATTGCCAGGACTTGGTAATTGGCTATGGGGGAGATGCAGAGGCAGGTGGTAAGGCTGACCCCCAGGGGCATGTCTTGAATAGCTGAGTGGAAGGTAGAACTAGTCACTGGTATGGGACTGAATGAGTTATGAGGGTAGCACAGACATAACGTATTATTTTTCTTAAGATTTTTTTTCCCTTTCTATGCTCATACTCTTGTTCTGAGAATGACTATGGAAAGAGATACTCATGGGCATAAGTGACAGTGATTTGTGCCCCTGAACTTGAATGGGAAATAGTACTCAATAATGGTTGTCAATCAGATTCTGGGAAAGATGTGCCTTTAGTTTCAAAGAAGTAATTTATACACTAAAGCTAAAAAGTAAATTATAAATTGTTAATCTACCTAAATCCCAATAATAAAGGTTAGGAATGCCAAATCCATTTTAAAAACATAACTTCAACCTAAGTGTCCATCAATGGATGACTAGATAAAGAAAATGTGGTATATATTGACAATGGAATACTATTCGACCATAAAAAAGAATGAAATCATGTCTTCTGCAGCAACATGGATGGAACTGGAGGCCATTATCTTGAGTAAAACAAGTCAGGCACAGAAAGACAAATATCACATGTTCTCACTTATATGTGGAAGATAAATAACGCAGATGCATGGATGCAGAGTGTGGAGTGCCAGACAATGGACACTGGAAAGGGAGAGGCGGGGGTGATGAGAAATTATTAATGAGCACAAAGTATGTTATTTGGGTGATGGATATCCTAAAAGCTCTGACTTTACCACCATGCAATCTATGTATATAACAAAATTATACTTGGACCCCGTATATTTATACAAATAAAAATAAATAAATAATAAATAAATAAAGGCATAAACCCTCAGACTTAAATGAAATTAACCCATGCTTTCTCAAAAGGGCTTTTCACTGGGGTATACTTTTTGAGCAGCCTGGCCCTACCCCCTCTTAACCCCACCTCTAGTGAGTTCCTGCCTCACCCCCAAACGCCCTAAAAGCTGCCTCTCATCTCCTAAGTTTTGCTCTGTTTTCCCCATCACTCTCCATATCCTTTCCTCTTGTGTACCCACTTCTCAGGCTACCTCCTACTTATCTTTTAAGCTCTACTCCAAAATCATTGGCTATGGAAAGCCTTAACTCCTTAATAACCCATCCAGGCTGAAGCGGGTGTTTCTCTTCTCTTATTCTGTTCAAACCACAACTATTGCCCACAGGCCTGTCTCTCACATTAGACTCCAACCTCTTTGTACTCCCAGGACACAGTGTAGTACTCAACACAGAGTGGTTGCTTAATACATGTTTAATTGAACTGAACTCAAACTGACCCCTCTAACACAGAACTTTGGAGTGAATGTCTCCTGCTCTACACTCCCACTGTAACTCTCAGTCTGCACTCAAAGTTATCTCTTTGTGCATCTCTACCTTCTCCACTGCCCCACTTGGCAGGTAGTTAGTTCCTAGAGGGATGTAAAGAGTACAGGTTTTTCACCGTCTGTATGCTACCCTTCCCTCTCCTCTACCACACAGCATCCTTGCCTGCATCTTGCACTCAGAATATATACAATGACTGTTTATAGCCATGAACTGCCAAGTGTATATGTGGCCGAGGTCCCTGCCTTGCTTGTCTTGAGAGGAATTTTGCCATCCCATTCAGGAATGCCATCATTAGGGATAACAGTGCAGGTGAGCCCAGGCTCCTTGCCACTACAGCAGGCAGGCAGTCTTGTAACAACTTGTAAAGATCTTCTTTTCTCCGTCTTGACTTTTCAACCAGAAAGCGGTCTTTTCCAAGAACAATCTTTTCCAAAAGAGATGCTCACATCCTCGACTAGATTTGAAAGCTAACCTAACAGCCATTATGCATAATTCCCTAATCACCCCCTTTCTTCCTCATCTAATTGTGTTTATTCCAACCAGCATACAATCAAGATGCAATGCCTTTCAGAAGACAGTCTTTTCTAACTGCCAAGGAGAAGGGAAAATGTTCTGTTCTTTTTTTTTCTTTCTTTTTTTTTTTTTTGAGATGAAGTCTCTCTCTGTTGCCCAAGCTGGAGTGCAGTGGCATGATCTTGGCTCACTGCAGCCTCTGCCTCTCAGGTTCAAGCGATTCTCCTGCCTCAGCCTCCTGAGTAGCTGGGATTATAGGTACATACCACCATGCCTGGGTAATTTTTTTTATTTTCAGTAGAGACGGTGTTTTGCCATGTTGGCCAGGCTGGTCTTGAACTCCTGACCTCAGGTGATCCACCTGCCTCGGCCTCCCAAAGTGCTGGAATTATAGGTGTGAGCCACCGTGCCCGGCTGGAAAATGTCCTTTTGAAGAGAATTATTAACAAACAATCTCTGTATGGTGGCCATGAATGCATCTGAGCTCATGAGAAACCACTCTGGTCTTAAGGACTTTGTAAGTACCATTCCATGTGCCAGAACCTCTTCTTCTTCTTCTTTTTCTTGGAGACAGAGTCTCACTCTGTCACTCAGACTGGAGTATAATGACGCAATCTTGGCTCACTGCAACCTCCAACTACTGGGTTCAAGCGATTCTCATGCCTCAGCCTCCTGAATAGCTAGGACCACAGGCACACACCACAATACCCAGCTAATGTTACTGTATTTTGGTAGAGGCAGGGTTTTACCATGTTGCCCAGGCTGGTCTTGAACTCCTGAGATCAGGCAATCTGCTCACCTCAGCCTCCCAAAGTGCTAGTATTAGAGGCATGAGCCACAGTGCCCAGTCCCAGAACCTCTTCTTAAACACGTCCTCATTGCTCATTCATTCAGCGCTCCACTTACTCATCACCAGTTATCACCACATGACACATGGCATACTTGCTTGGTTTGGGTGTTGTTTTATTACCACCCCCTGACTGTAAGCTCTATGTAAACAGGGGGTTCATTTGATTTGCTGCTGTGTTCTTCTCAGAGTATTTGCTGAATAAATGGGTAAATGAATAACGAATATAATTTGAAAACTTCCTGTGTGGGAAGGACAAAACCCATGAAAAGAAATGGAGATGTTTTGCAAATGTATGTGGAATCAGAATCTCACCTCTCTGATCCCTCACCTGGTTCTCTCTGGTAAGTCATCTAATTTGAAATAGATTATTCAGCTTGTGTCATAATTTGATCCACAGGATAAAACAAGAAGATGCTTGATGTTTTAAGTAAACTAAAGATTTCTCCTCTTTTAATTTCTACCTCTCAGCCCTCAGCCTCCCACATTTAGAAAGCCATTATTCTGAAGTAAATGAAGGATCATTTATATGCCATCAGGCATCTACAAGACATTTTGTTCTGTTAAAAGTTCAAGTACACACAGTGTGAAGAGCACTCAGGAGAGTCTACCACATCATTATTTCTGTCTCTTCACACAGCACACTGAGCACTAGTTCTGAAGGGGAGCAGCTCCTAGGCTGCCTGTACCACCCAGCTCCCCATCAGCTGCAACTGGAGAGCATGCAGGCACCACTTGAAATGCCCAATTACCAGCAACTCATTTTCCGTCCCCTCTTTGGAACAAGTATGATCAAAATAAATGTCTTGCTATGGCAGGAGAAGCCATCATTCTTCTGAGAGGGCTCAGCAGAAACTCATTAGCAGGTGTACAGACTGTGCTTCCACTGAGAGCTGCAATCCTGTCTCCTGGCAGACCCGATGTTGGGTAGAAGCCAGCTGAGGGTCCAGAGACCCAAAGTCTCAGCTGCCCCTAACCCTGGGCCTCTCCAGCACCAGCCCACCTGTACCCGTCCCCTCCCAGCACAGTGGAGCCTGGGTCCTCCTATCTCCCTGAGAGAACCTCCTCTGCCTGATGCCTTGCTGTCTGTTTCTGGAGGCACTATACTTTTTAACACTAAGGCTTCAAACTCTTGCCAGCAGTTTTGAACTTTAGAATGCTTAAGAATCACCTGGGGTTCTTTTTAAATTATAGGCTCCACCTCATTCCCAAATTCTGAATCAAGAAATGTAGAATAGGGCCTGATAATCTGTTTTTAAAAAGCCCTCCACTCTGCCCAGATGATTTTAATGCAGGGGTCCAAGGACCACACTTTGAAAAATACAGTTACATATTTATATGTGATGCCTCCCTCATTTTCCGTAACAAATGGAAAATAATTTTTAGTGATTTTTTTTCCCATAAAAGCTCCCAAACCTACACTTTCCCCATTACCCTTGTTCATGCTTTACGGCCACATACCATGCCTATGGTTTCCAGTCTCCCCTCACCCCAACTCAGCCCCTAAACTGGCACTAGATTTCCTCAAACCTCTACTCTGATGACATGTCTCCTCTGCACAGAATCCTTCAACAGCATCTCATCAATAATCATGTGTGAGTTCTTTATCCTTTAGCCTAGTATTCAAGGTACCAGAATTAGCATGTTGAGATCAAGGACATGCTAAGGATAGGGACTGTCAGAAAAAAGGTACCCTGGATGGTGACTATCTTATCACTTGTTAATATAACTATAAAAAAGGAATTGAGGGCATTAAACATGTTAAAAATTGCTGTGGATCAATAAAGCCCTGAGGTTCAGTATCTCCTGGCAAGAGACTTCTCACTGCCTCCCCAGGCTTCATCAGCCTCCTACCCCTGCCAGATGAGATGCCCACGTGCTCATCGTGGAAGGACCACTTTTCAGTCAGGACAGAGTTTTGCATTCATAAAATCAAAATAAATACCAAACTAAACACCAAGGGAGAAGCCCATGGTGGGGAAGGGAAGAGAGGCAAGAAGGAAAGTAGGGCAGAGAACAGAGTGGCTGGGGTATAGTATGGGAAATGGGGAACCAGGAAGAAGAGGTACTAGGAGCCCATGAGGTTCCAGGCAGGAAGCATGTGAGCATGCAAGAGGCAAGCCTTTCGCTCATTCCCCAGCCCTGCAGAGACTAGGGAACACGTGGAGAGGACTAGAACCCATAGTCTTCTGTACTAGCCTCCTGCCACAGGGAAAGGGATGGAGTGCTTCCTCTAAGATCAGGGACACTAAAAAAGCAGATGGGAATGTTTTCCTCCCTCTCTTCATTTCAATCAGAAAGCAACCCTGACAAGCAGGAGCCTCCCTCTCAATCTGCACCAACTCAGCAGAGTCTCAACCTTGTGCTCTTTCTGGGCATACACTCTTTCCAAATAATCACCTATTATCTACTTGAAAAATATCTGAATGATTTGATTATCACCATAAAAAAAGTTTATTTGAGAACTTTAAAACTGCTAATTATGACCATGGGCAGATGGATATTATTCAAGATACATGCTGTAAATAATAGCATCAGTAATGCTAAGTTAACATAATTATAACTGTGAAAAATAAATGAGAATGGGTAGTGTCTGTTTTGGGGACATTTGTGTTAGTAATAAATAGCTATAGAGAAAGCATATGGAAAAGGGCTTTTGTTCTCCATTTGCTTGGTAGATGTTCCTCCATCCCTTTATTTTGAGCCTATGTGTGTCTCTGCATGTGAGATGGGTCTCCTGAATACAGCAAACTGATGGGTCTTGACTCTTTATCCAATTTGGCAGTCTGTGTCTTTTAATTGGACCATTTAGTCCATTTACATTTTAGGTTAATATTGTTATGTGTGAACTTGATCCCATCATTTTGATATTAGCTGGTTATTCTGCTCGTTAGTTGATGCAGTTTCTTTCTTGCATCGATGATCTTTACATTTTGGCATGTTTTTGCAATGGCTGGTACCTGTTGTTCCTTTCCATGTTTAGTGCTTCCTTTAGGGTCTCTTGTAGGGCAGGCCTGGTGGTGACAAAATCTCTAAGCATTTGCTTGTCTGTAAAGGATTTTATTTCTCCTTCACTTATGAAACTTAGTTTGGCTGGATATGAAATTCTGGGTTTAAAATTCTTTTCTTTAA
>NW_012116377.1:9027938-9051731 GCF_000951035.1 Colobus angolensis palliatus
GAAGATAGAATATTGCTGAACAGCGAGTGTTGCTGTCTGATTCTTGCTCTGGAAGCTTCGTCTCAGGGGTGTACCCCACCGTGTGAGGTGTGAGGAGTCGGTCTGCACCTAGTGGGGGATGTCTCCCAGTTAGGCTACTCAGGGGTCCAGGACCCACTTGAGCAGGCAGTCTGTCTGTTCTCAGATCTCAGCCTCCTTGCTGGGAGATCCACTGCTCTCTTCAAAGCTATCAGACAGGGTCCTTTACATCTGCAGAGGTTTCAGCTGCTTTTTGTTTAGCTTTGCCCTGTCCCCAGAGGTGGAGTCTACAGAGACAGGCAGGTTTCCTTGAGCTGTTGTGGGCTCCACCCAGTTGGAGCTTCCTGGTGGCTTTGTTTACCTACTTAATTCTCAGCAATGGCGGGTGCCCCTCCCCCAGCCTCGCTGCTGCCTTGCAGTTAGATCTCAGACTGCTGTGCTAGCAATGAGGGAGGTTTTTGTGTATAAGTAAGACTGTCTTCTTGAATCTTACTGGACAGGTAGTTTGAGGATCAATCTCAGCTGTCAGCAGCTATATGATATTAGGCAAGTCTCATCCTGTGAGACCAAGTAATTGATCAGGACACTTTGATCAGTGATACTCTAGCACTAAATTTTAAACTTCTCAAGGGCATGATCTGTGTCTCTTATTCCCATCACCGATCATAGGGTATATGGCATAGTAAAGAGGCTAAGAGGATGGAGTTTGATATTAGGTGAACTTGGAATTGAATCCCTGATCTGCCACTAGCTGTGTGACCTTAGGCAAGTCTACTAAGCCTTTCTAAGCCTTAATTTCCCATCAGAAAGACAGAATAAAACTATCATCTGCCTCACAGTGATGGAAGATTAAACAAAAGCCAAGTGAAGAGATTAGATACTCAATCATATTTACTCATAAAGTTGATGAATCCTGAGTTTTGAACAATAAAACTTATAAAGACACATTTAATTCCAGTAACAAAATCTCAGCGTTGGAATCCAACCATTCCTCTGATATTTGAATCCCCTTCTCAGTGCACCCATCAAGTCATCTGTTGAACACATGGTTCCCCCATGAGTGCATTCCTTGATCTAATGAGGTGCAGAATATGCCCTGACCCTTTCCTTTTTAGATGTTTTAATCCTTCTTTCTTATCGGAAGAGTTAGTTTCTAGACCTGACATCATTCTGGTCACTTTTTTTAAAAATAACTAATGATTCTGAGAGCAACCTGAAGTGCTCACCTTCTATTATGCAAAACTGTCGACTGGATTATACAATGACCAAACCGTTTTAGTATGATTAAGAGACTATAGTCAATGGAGCTAGTAAAAGATTGACTATTTGGAGTTTTTAGAAAATTACAGTCAAATCCTTTTGAGACAGCCTTTGGCAAACTAGAGCTGACATAGTAAAAGCTGTAATTTTCCACCTGAGGCTTCAGAAAAACTGAGGGAAGCAGGTACAATCTATTTGTAGTACAGGAACTATGGACTTTAAATGAATATTAATTTTCATTAATTCAGAATGGAAGTCACCAGGCCAGATATATTCTGACATCACTGCCCTTCCCTAGTTCACCTGACCATACTGCTTAAAAATAAGACAAATGTGGAACCTAAAAATAGGAGCCTCAAATGTGTCACTGACCTACTCACACCAATAAGACCCCTCCCTACCCTTCCAGTCTCACCTCCCATTATCGCTGCCAGGAGTAGGTGTCCAGTTAGACTTCCTCATCATTGTGACCTGCCTATAACTTAGTTCTCTGCTTTCTGGTCTTTCGCAAGAACATCACCCCCATCTCCCCTTCCTGTGCTCCAAGGGCCAGCGCAAAGCACACCCCAACAAGAGTGAACTCTCTCTGCCCTGACTCTAATAAGCTCATTGTTGTTTGGTTGTTTTTGGCTCTGAACACAGATAGCTGTGTACCATTAACATATCCTTGGGTGTATGTGTCTACTCTCAAAGGCAGAGACCACAAACTTCTAGCACAAGACTTTGCATACAGAAGGTGTGCCAAAACACTTTACAGACATCTTTTTTCTTTTTTCTTCTTTTTTCTTGTTTGAGATGGAGTCTTGCTCTGACACCCAGGCTGGAATGCAGTGGTGTGATCTTGGCTCACTGCAACCTCTGCCTCCCAGGTTCAAGCAATTCTCCTGCCTCTGCCTCCTGAGTAGATGGGACTATAGGTGTGTGCCACCACACCTGCATAATTTTTGTATTTTTAGTAGAGATGGGGTTTCACCATGTTGGCCAGGTTGGTCTTGAACTCGTGACCCCAAGTGATCCTCCCGCCTCAGCCTCTCAGAGTGCTGATTACAGGCGTGAGCCACCGTGCTTGGCCTCTGTCAATTGATATATTTTTTATTTGCTACAGAAAAACTAAATTACTTTATAATAAAAAATAGAAGTTGAGGGTAGGAGGGTTAAAGTCACACTAAAAGATAAAAACATGGAATTATTTGATTTAAATAATCAGTGGAGATTATTCCTATGTTTGTGTTTTATTCAAAGAGCCTACCTACTGTTCTACCAAAGAGTGTTGTCTGTCTAGGATTTGCTAAGAGATAGACTCATTTTTGCAAAAAATGGAGAGTGAAGAAGAAGGTGAGGCGGAACAAGGTGGCCTGCCTGCAGGGAATGCTCTGGAAACAGTTGGTCTAGCTAAGAAAAGATAGAATGAAATTTGCATCTCCCAGAAAGAGCAAGAATCTAGTGACTCCTTGTTCCTCCCACCACAATTCAGGTGTATCTGGGCCTGAAAGTAGCCCTTTTACATACATGGAAGATAGAAGAGTTAGGGGAGAATAAAAAGCAGAAGGTGCATTGGGTTTCCTTGCACCCAATACAGAGGCACCCAGATTCATAAAGCAAGTTCACAGAGACCTACAAAGAGAGTTAGACTCCCACACAATAATAGTGGGAGACTTTAACACCCCACTGTCAATATTAGTCAGATCAACATGACAGAAAATTAACAAGGATGTTCAGGACTTGAATTCAGCTCTGGACCAAATGGACCTAATAGACATCTACAGATCTCTCCACCCCAAATCAACAGAATACACATTCTTCTCAGCACCACATCACACTTATTCTAAAATTAACCGCATAATTGGAAGTAAAACACTCCTCAGCAAATGCAAAAGAACGGAAATAATAACAAGCAGTCTCTCAGATCACAGTGCAATCAAATTAGAACTCAGGATTAAGAAGTTCCCTCAGAACCACACAACTACATGGGAACTGAGCAACCTGCTCCTGAATGACTACCGGGTAAATAATGAAATTAAGGCAGAAATAAAGAAGTTCTTTGAAACCAATGAGAACAAAGACACAACGTACCAGAATCTCTGGGACACAGCTAAAATAGTGCTCCAAGGGAAATTTATAACACTACATGCCCACAGGAGGAAGCGGGAAAGATCTAAAATTGATACTGTAACATCACAATTAAAAGAACCAGAGAAGCAAGAGCAAACAAATTCAAAAGCTAGCAGAAGACAAGAAATAATTAAGATCAGAGAAGAACTGAAGGAGATTGAGACACGAAAAATCCTTCAAAAAATCAATGAATCCAGCAGCTGGTTTTTGAAAAGATTAACAAAATAGATAGATCACTAGCCAGACTAATAAAGAGAAAGAGAGAAGAATCAAATAGACACATAAAAAATGATAAAGGGGATATCACCACTAATCCCACAGAAATACAAACTACCATCAGAGAATACTATAAACACCTCTATGCAAATAAACTAGAAAATCCAGAAGAAATGGATAAATTCCTGGACACAGACACCCTCCCAGACTAAATCAGGAAGAAGTTGAATCCCTGAATAGACCAATAACAAGTTCTCAAATTGAGGCAGTAATTAATAGCCTACCAACCAATAAAAGTCCAGGAGCAGATAGATTCACAGTCGAATTCTACCAGAGATACAAAGAGGAGCTGGTATCATTCCTTCTGAAACTATTCCAAACAGGGATTCCTCCCTAACTCATTTTATGAGGCCAGCATCATCCTGACACCAAAACCTGTCAGAGACACAACAAAAAAAGAAAATTTCAGGCCAATATCCCTGATGAACATCAATGCAAAAATCCTCAATAAAATACTGGCAAATCGAATCCAGCAGCACATCAAAAAGCTTATCCACCATGATCAAGTCAGCTTCATTCCTGGGATGCAAGGCTGGTTCAACATATGCAAATCAATAAACATAATCTATCACATAAACAGAATCAATGACAAAAACCACATGATTATCTCAATAGAGGCAGAAAAGGCTGATAAAATTCAACACCCCTTCATGCTAAAAACTCTCAATAAACTAGGTACTGATGGAACGTATCTCAAAATAATGAAAGCTATTTATGACAAACCCACAGTCAACATCCTACTGAATGGGCAAAAGCTAGACACATTCCCTTTGAAAATCAGCACAAGACAAAGACACCCTCTCTCACCACTCCTATTCCACACAGTATTGGAAGTTCTGGCCAGGGCAATCAGGCAAGAGAAAGAAATAAAGGGTATTCAAATAGGAAGAGAGGAAGTCAAATTGTCTTTGTTTGCAGATGACATGATTGTATATTTAGAAAACCCTATCGTCTTGGCCCAAAAATCTTTTTTTTTTTTTATTTTTTGTTGCTTTTTATTTACTTTTATTTTAGGTTTGGGAGTACATGTGCAGGTTTGTTACATAGGTAAATTGCATGTCACTGAGGCTTAGCGTATGAGTGATCCCATCACCAAGATACTGAACATAGTACCTGATAGGCAGCCTTGAACCCACACCTCCTTCCCACCTTCCCCACTCAAGCAGTCCCTAGTGCCTACTGTTCCCATCTTTGTGTCCATGTGTGTTCAGTGTTTAGCTTCTGTTTATAAGTGATAACATGTGGTGTTTGGTTCTCTATTCCTGTGTTAGTCTGCTTAGGATAATATTCAAATAACTTTAAAAGATTACACATGAGGTAGAAAGACTGACAGAAATACAACCTAGTCATGTACATATTTTCTACTCTCAATTTCTTATAGTAACTTCTAATGATAAGAGCCACCTTGTCCTCACCTTGTCTTATATTCCTGACATTGCTATTCACCAGATCCCTGGATTTCTTTGAGGTTTCTGGGATTCAGAGCATTTTCTAAAAATTCAAGATTTTAAACCTCCATCAAAACTTGTAATGTCTTGCTTTCTTTACTTCTTTAGATGTTGGTCCAAAATCTTAAGCTGATAAGCAACTTCAGCAAAGTCTCAAGATACGAAATCAATGCAATTGATTTTTTGCATAATTCTGGGATGTGCAAAAATCACAAGCATTCCTATAAACCAATAATAGAGAGCCAAATCACGAGTGAACTCCCACTCACAATTGCTACAAAGAGAATAAAATACCTAGGTATATAACTACAAGGGATGTGAAGGACCTCTTCAAGGAGAACTACAAACCACTGCTGAAGGAAGTAAGAGGACACAAATAAATGGAAAAAGATTTCATGCTCATGGATTTACAAACAAGAAAGTGATGAACTGACAGGGTCCTAATTTCAGAAAGGCTCTCATTTTTAAAAGCATGATGCAGAACAAGCACAGGTGTGGTTTTATACTTTTTCTTAGCTTTAGTTTAGATGTCATGGTGGCCACAGAAAAGTCAGATCACAGCAGTTCCCTGATAGTTGGAGTCTGGAATGCCACCCTCCTCTTGGGGAGGCCTTTCACCCACCCTCCTTGCAGCCCCTCTGCCGCTCTCCAGGACAACAGCTGTAAAATCAGCATGAGGATAAAGAGGACACCATGGATATATTACAATTCATGGCCCAGATCATCTCTGAGAGTCATGGAGAGTTCACTGAAATAGCAACGCCTCTCCTTTGTGCCTTCAGAGGCTGGTACCTCACTCTGTCTCAATCACAGACTACCTCCTGTGCTCTCCTGCACTCAGGAGTGATATATTTATCAGGATAGCTCCAGATGGCAGGAGTAGGCAACTGATTCATTTGCTTCTCCACTCCCAGCAGGCCCCATGAGGGCTTCAGAACTGCGGCCAGCACATCAGTAGTGCCCATTTCTCCTGGGACTGAGGTGTTGCCTCTGATGACTCAATTGATGCTCCAGTCAGAAGAGGACTCTGCAACGTGGGTTATGGCAGCCCAAGAAGTGAGGACATGCTCGAAGGCCCATCTGCTCCTGGGACTGATTGCACAGTGACTATCCCCCTATTCAGAGGGTGTCACAGTCAGTGACAAGAATGCTCAACTCTCCCTCCACTCAGCCTGACTACTTCAGGCACCCAGCACCAGAGGCCCCTCTAATGACACCGGTGAAGGGAACCAATATCCCAAAGACATGTACAGTTGGCTCTCAATTTTCCATCTGTATTTCACTACACTGGAAATATACAATGGATTACATTGTATTATACAATACAGTAGATAAATTAGATTATCCTTGGATTATACCTGGCCGATACCACAAAAGAATGAAAGGAGAATGAATTGTTATTTTATATGTATAATCCTGGAGTTACACGGTAGCCACAGAAAAGTCAAACAGGTGTTGAACACAAGTGCGTCCACCCCAGCAGCTCCTCTGAAGCTCTGCAGAGCCCATCCTAGGACAACTAAGCCCCTCCTTAGTTCTCCTACGGTGAACTGAGAGAGAGATGACAGAGAGTGAGACTGGATCTCAGTCCCCATCTCCCAACCAGCTCCCCCCCACCCTAGTATATCAGTCCTCCAGCAAAGATCCCAGGATCCCCTGGAAGACAGAAACAGAGAAAGTACAAGGAGAAAAGAATGGGTTATTTCATCTGAAAGGGCATTTGTAGCAAGACTGTCCTTTTGTGGTCAGAAACATAACCATTTCTTTGTTATTCGTGGTAAAGGAAAAAGACACAACTGATGTCATAATACAAAAAAAAAACTACATAAAGTCAGAAATAACCTGTAATCATGAAACATACACTGAACAACAGCCCAGGTTTTAAATCTGATTTTCCTGGTCCAACCTTGTCAAGGAATCCTCTGAAGGTCCCTGCACCCCACTTCACCTCCACTCTGGCAGGCCACCTGCATCCCAGATGGACCGTATGTGAGGTCCAAGCCTGAGAGTGCTCAGATAACCACCCACCCCTGAGCTATCTAGCAATCACTGCCTGAGTGTGGGTCAAGCTTACCAAAAGAAAAATGTGCCACATTGGCCCTAACCCTAACCCATATTGACATTTTGGGAGGCCAAGGCGGGTGAGTCACCTGAAGTCAGGAGTTCAAGACCAGCCTGGCCAACACGGTGAAACCCCATCTCCACCAAAAATACAAAAATTAGCTGAATGTGGTGGCACATGCCCTTAATCCCAGCTACTTGGGAGGCTGAGGCACAAGAATCGCTTGAACCCAGAAAGTGGAGGTTGCAATGAACCAAGATTACACCACCGTACTCCAGTCTGGGCAGCAGAGCGAGACTCTCTCTCCAAAAAACAAAACAAAACAAAACCAAAGAAAAATGTGCCATATGACTATGAGGAATTGCAGTTCCTGAAACTGAGTCTCCCTTTACAATACCACACGGTGAGAAGGCCAGTCTATAAAGTCACTTAGGCAAGAAACACGCAATTCACAGGTCCAGTTTTTGTTTTGTGTTTTGGTGGGGTTCTGTGGAGCAGTTGAGAGCTGAATTTCATTTTTCCCTCTGTAAGTCTGTGCTCTCCTAAGCCTGATCACCTAGGTCAGGGACTTGAGCTCGGTCTGCCTCCTAGAATGAATGATGGACACCAGGGCTCAGAGCCTGTTACCTGCTGTACGTCCTGCTGGAAGACACAGAGCTGCAGCCGCTGGTGGAGCCGCACCTTGCGGTGCTGCCAGATGCTCTCCAGCCGTCGCTGGTGATGTAACACCTCGTGCACCACGTCCAGCACTTGGTGCACTGCCTTGGAGTAGTTGGCTGTGGCCGTGAGGGATTCTGAGTTCCCAGGGCTCAGGGGCCGCTGCAGCACATCTAGCAGTGCTTTGCCATCCTGGCTGACCTGCAGGAAAGAGAGAAGTTTAGGTTAAGGGAAAAGGGTGATAGGCAGGGCACAGAGAGAAGCAGTAAGTATCTGCCTGAGGGTCCCTGATTATGCCTTCTGAGAATCTCAGGAATCCCATACCCAGACACCTAGCCAGCCAGAGCTGCCATGATCCTCCAGCCTGGTGGAGGGCTAAGCACCTGGAATTCCCTGATGGGGGAGTTGCTAGAGTGCTGGCCAGTTGTCTGTGAGACTCTCTCCCCTCCTGAATTTCAGCTCTGTGAGGGCAGAGACACTGCCTACTTGCTGCTGTCCCCTCAATGCCCAAAACAGTGCCTGGCACACAGTAGGCACTTGGCAAATTTTAGTTGTTGTTGTTTGTTTGCTTGTTTGTTTTTGAGACAAAATCTCGCTCTTGTCCCCAGGCTGGAGTGCAATCAATGGTGCGATCTCCGCTCACTGCAACCTCTGCCTCCCGGGTTCAAGCAATTCTCCTGCCTCAGTCTCCTGAGTAGCTGGGATTACAGGCGCGTGCCACCATGCCTGGATAATTTTTGTATTTTTAGTAGAGATGGGGTTTCACTATGTTGGCCAGGCTGGTCTTGAACTCCAGACTTCAGGTGATCTGCCCGCCTCAGCCTCCCAAAGTGCTTGGATTACAGGCGTGAGCCACCGCGCCCAGGCTTGGTAAATATTTTAACTGACTCACACCAGGTAAGACAGCATAACTTCATTTCAGAAATGAAGTCAATATAAGTTCCCACCATAATTCTCTCCTGCTCTTTCTTTCCCAAATTCCTCTATCTGGCTCTAAAATTCTAGATGTGTGACAAGAGACAAGTTATTTAACCCCCTTGGTCCTCAGTATCCTTCTCTGTAAAAGAGGGATAATTATGCACATATTTCATAAAGTCATGGTGAGGATTAAATGAGTTGACACACATACAGTGTTTAGAATAGAGCCTGACGTGATACTGGCTACCAATTTTATCTTCACCAGCATCACCATTGATATGGTTTGTCTGTGTGCCCATTCAAATCTCGTCTTGAATTGTAGTTCCCATAATCCTCACATGTTGTGGGAGGGACCTGGTGGGAGGTAACTGAATCATGGGGATGGTTTTTTCCCATGCTGTTCTCATGTTAGTGAATAAGTCTCATGAGATCTGATGGTTTTATAAAAGGGCAGTTCCCCTACACACACTCTCTTGACTGCCACCACGTAAGACATGCCTTTGCTCCTCCTTCACTTTCTGCCATGATTGTGAGACCTCCATGGCCATGTGAAACTGTGAGTCCATCAAACCTATTTTTTTTTCTTCTTTTTTTTTTAATAAATTACCCAGTCTCAGGTACGTTTTTATTAGCGGCATGAGAACAGAATAATACAACCATCATCATAATCATCATCATCTCCCTCCTATCCTCTTTATTTCCTTGTCATTTTCTTTCTTTTGTCTTTATCCTTTTAAAATACTTTGCTCTCGCTCTATACAACCCCCTTCTTTCTACTAAAAAGCTGTAAAATCCTCATTTTTCTAGAACACGCAGGGAAAGGCTGGGACACTTAGACTGTGGACACACTATCCACATTCCAACACTCGCCCTCAGTCTGAGAAAAGTGGGATGACACTCTCTGCCATTCTTCTCATTGGAGTTCTGGCACAATCGCGGGCATCAATAATTCTGGAAAGTGACATCATACAATCAACACCTGTGGCTCTCCTGTACTTGGCAAAGTACCCAACAGAACATGCATCTTTCCAATTTAAAACAGGGGTGACTGGGAATTGATAGAAATGTTGAGTCCCCAAACTTGGTTACCAACTAAATCAAAGTTGGCTTGGAGTCTTCCCCAAAAGAAGGCTTTTGGAGATGAAAATGGTCTTTTATCTCATCAGCAAGGTAGGGAATGAGGTGTGTTTCCATCTCCACACCTCTGATGATGAAGCTGTTTGCCGGGTTTGCGTACTCCCCTCACCCTTCCTTTGGTCCCTGATAATAGCTTGGCTGGGGGTCCAGGAATACAGAAGCAGCTGTTACTCCTCCTGCCCATGGGGCCACAGAAATGCTTTCAGGGAAGGGTGGTTAGGAGGGGTGCTGGAGTAGAGTGCAGCAGAGGTCAGGAGAGGAAACCACCACCACCCACCCAATCCCACCATCCCCATCTCCCATAATTGACTGCCAGGAGAGTGGGGTGGGGGAAGTAGCTTATAAATAATGCAGAGGTGATGCCCACCAGAGACATGAGTAAGACAAATATCCTATAACCAAACCTAGGAGCGCTCTCTTCCTGGAATTCTGAGCAAATGCTGTCTTTTGGCACCATGCTATGTCCAGGGCAGGGTGGTTAGAGATGGAGGCCCAAGTCCTAGAAATCCACCCTGCATGAGCTCCAATTCTCTGCCTCAGTCTCTACATCTGTAGGAAGCAGGGACAGCTCACTGGCCTCTGAAGTGGGGTTGAAGGGAAGGTTTAAGCCTCACAATGCTAGGGCCTGATAATTAATTGAGAGAAATATTGTGTCTATATGTATAATTACACCCGCACCTCACATATGTGGAAGTATAATATTAATCTCATTTGTACTCTCTATATTTGTATTTTGCAAGGAGTAAATTTAAAGATTCTTGACCCATGGGCAGAGGCACAGTTCTGTTTTAAGACAGAAAGCTTTGGGCCATATGGATAAGAGCTGATGAGATCAGATTTGGCTCATAAGTCCTTCATTGTGCCTTCTACAATGACAGAATACATTACCATTTTTTAGTACTCATTATTGTCAGACACTGGGCCAAGTGCATTATATACATTACCTTCATTTTATTTTTTAAAATTTTTTGTTGGGTACTATGATTTATTTATTTAAATCGTTTTGGGGAACAGGTGGTGTTTGGTTAGCTCCCACTTAAAAGTGAGAATATGGCCAGGCATGGTGGCTCAAGCCTGTAATCCCAGCACTTTGGGAGGCTGAGATGGGCGGATCACGAGGTCAGGAGATCGAGACCATCCTGGCTAACACGGTGAAACCCCGTCTCTACTAAAAAATACAAAAAACTAGCCGGGCGAGGTGGCGGGCGCCTGTAGTCCCAACTACTCTGGAGGCTGAGGCAGGAGAATAGCGTAAACCCGGGAGGTGGAGCTTGCAGTGAGCTGAGATCCGGCCACTGCACTCCAGCCTGGGCGACAGAGCAAGACTCCGTCTCAAAAAAAAAAAAAAAAAAAAAGTGAGAATATGCGATACTTGGTTTTCCATTCCTGAGTTACTTCACTTAGAATAATGGTCTCCAACTCCATCCAGATTGCTGTGAATGCCATTATTTTGTTCCTTTTTATGGCTGAGTAGTATTCTACGATGTATATATACCACATTTTCTTTATCCATTCGTTGGCTGATAGACATTTAGGCTGGTTCTACAATTCTGCAATTGTGAATTGTCACGCATTACCTTTATAATCTCAACACTATCCTATGAAGCAGGTGTTACCACCTTCATTTCACAGACGAAACGAGGCTCAAAGTGGTTAAGTAACTTGTCTGAGGTCACACAGCTAGTAAATCAGAGAGCCAGGATTCAAACTCAGTTTGACTGTGGCAAAAACCCTTATTCTTACCCAGAAGCCATTGGTTCTTAGACTTCAATGTGCATCAAACTCAAATAGGGTAATAGTTATTAAAATGTAGGTTCCAGGTCTCACTTCTTGACATTCTGATTCAGTCTGGGGTGGTACCCAGGAATCTGTATCAGGTGAGTCTGATGCAGGTGGTCCAGGAACCCATTTTAATACTCCTCTAACTAATCCTGCCCAGAGGAAACACATGGGCTGTACGTGAATTCACTTCTTCTCCTCATCCAGCTTCCTTAATCAGCCCATCCCTGTGCATCCCTCAGTCCCCTTCCTCAGAATTCATGCCAGTTAGTAAACATACTAACTTGTATATATCTACACAGAGGTACCTATGTAGCTATTTCCTTTTACTTTGAGAGGACTGTCAAGAGGTTTTTTTTTCCGTTTCTTACTTTACAGCAACCCCCTGCCTTTGATTTTTCAATGGAAGAGTCTTTGTCCTTCACATTCATGGAAGCTTTTTACTCCTGCAAACACTTATCTCCACGCTGTGTGTTTTCCTCTGGGTCTTCTGGTGAGAAAATTAATATTTTTTTGATGAGCTACTTCATAAAAAAGGTGGCAGAGCTAGTGCATACATGTCCGTTCACCAACCAGAAAGCAAACTCCAGAAAAGCACAGCTTCATTTTCTTATATTCCTCCCCCAAGAGGAGAGAGTACAATCTTCACACACAGGATAAGGCAGGTGTATGGGGTGTGTGTGTGTGTGTGTGTGTGTGTGTGTATGTGTGACAGAGAGAGAGAGAATGAATGTGAGTGCACCAAAGTGATGCCTAATAATGGCCCCAATTTGTTCTCCTTCCTGGTTGGAGACACCATAGTTCATAGATCAAGGTTCCTAAAGATGTCACCAAAAAAAGAAAAACAGCCTCTCTTCTTCTTAGTCCCACCCAGTCTATTTCACAGTGCACAGGCCAGTGTCCTCATCACCCACCCACATGCAGAAATGCTCAAGACCCATGGTTGCCCTGTTCCATTCTCACCTCTGTGTAGGCTTGGGTCACCTGTTCATACAAGGTCTGGTGGTGGTGGATTGCCAGCTCTAGGTCCTGCATCTCGGACGGCAGACCACCTTCACTGCACATCTTGCACCAGGCGTCCACTCCCGACAGGAACTGGAAGGAGATGCGGGGTGGATCAGTGGGGGAGCACTGGGGGTAGGGAGTTGGGTGGATTATGGAGAGAGCGTCAGATACCTTGGGAAAAAACACATCAGGACTTCTGAAAGCCTTCAGAGACCACTGTAGAGGGTAGAGTTTTTTAATTCTACAAACACTAACTCCTAGTAAGAAATCAGACCCAGGTACCCATTTAGGAAGTATAGTCTCCACAAAATTGACTATTATGAAACTGTAGGGGGCAGGTGAATCATCAGATGTTCAACAGGTTATAGCTACACACTAACTGTAACGTCCAGGTATGGAAACAGCTCACCACATTCCACGGATACATTAGAGCTTCTTGCCCCAGGCACACTCACAGGCATATGTGAGGGGCTGTGTGTAATATAAGGAGATGTTCCACATCTGTGCTTTACAGTGTGTACATCCAGTTGTGAAGACAAGCAAAAAACACCTCACACAGACCATCAGGAACCCAGGGAACTTGCAGAGACCATCCCATATGGGATGCAGACTGCCCTCAACAGGTCTCCCACTGTTGGGTCAGTCCCCCAAAGGGTGGAAACGAGAGAGGCAGTCTAGGGGGACAGGCTGTGCTACACCGACTGCATCCCGGGTTGTGATATATAGACATAGATCTTGACAGACATCAAATTATTTTAAAATTAAAATTAACAGCTGTGGAAGACTATGGGTCTTCATGCACAAAGGGTAAGGTAACTGAAATCACTCCGATTTATTGGGTGGAAAAATGCACCTTGAAAATGCAAATAATTCACCCAACAGTCTGGAATCGTTCTGTCTGTGATTCCTCTCGCCTGGATGCACAGCTCCATTTAAATTAATTGCCTAAATACCTTTTAAACCCATTGCCAAGAACAGCCCATATGAGGACAATAAAGAGCTGCCTAAATAAATGCATGGAAAAAAATAGCCTTGAGTCATTTTTTTCCCCAGTTAAAAAGAAGCATGGTTTATGAGTGTCCCTGAAGGACTAGTAATACCTACAGAAATTGCATTAAAAATAGATACAAATAAAATTGCTTCTGATCCAAACCAGTCCAAATCAGGAAACATGAAATAAATGTGCACTTCTCCAGTTTTCTCAATTCTGACACTGCAGCCATTTGCATTCTAGTTTTATTGTCACTGTCAGCTTTCAGTCCCCAGCCTGTTGATTGTTGTGGTTGACTTTTCATTCTGTACATTTTGTAACACATTAGACCATTTCTTAGCAATTCTGGAAGAGTGCCAGGTGCCATCCAGTATCAGATCATATAATATGTACATGCTGAAATCTCAGAAGCTTCTTTGCTCCACCAATAACTACTTTACAAATGACCCTAGGAGCCACTTGACATTCTTGTGTCAATCATGGGGGGAGCACTGCTTCAAGGCTCTTGGGATTTCTCTGCAATATTCTAACAGGTGGCCTGTAGCATATCCCACAAAATGATCACCTCAAGGATATAATGCCAGAGAGACAAAGAGAGAAGCAGTGGGTCTTCCTTAACAATCTGGGCAAACCTTGAATAAAGTATGAAAGTGATATGGTTGAAGAGAGAACAGGAAACTGGACATCAATATTCTCATGGCCCTAAGAATGAACCAGTCACTATCAGTCACTACCACCAACAACCTTAACAACAGCGACAAAAAGATATGGCCACATCCCTCTCAAAGTATAGGGTTGGGCTTGACACAAGTATTATTTCAGTCTTTGGGAAGTTCTCAGGTGGAGGAAATAAAAAGATACCAGGATAGTACGTGGTGCAAATACCCATAGTAGTAACGTCCACTGCTTAGTAAGCACTCGAGGCATCTTACATATTCCATCTCTCATGTTGTATCTTTAGCACAGTCCTGTACTATTTATGATTAGCTCCACATTATGGAAGAGGAAACAAGCTCAGAATGGTGACATGACTTGTCTAAGGGTGAATGAATGGTGGAGCTGGGATCAGAATCCATGTGTCTTGCCTCAAAGTCTAGACTCTTAATTATGCTATGTTGCCTTCCACGCTAGAGAGGGTAACAGAGGGAGAGATTTAAGGTGTGACCAGGTGTCTGACTCTCTTTGGCCTATGTTACCCAAATGTAATGCAAAGAAAGAAATGCAGAGGTTAAGACCACAGGCCTAGTGTTAAACACACCTGAGTTGATAGCCTATCTACTCATAGATTGTGTGATTTTAGCAGTGGTGTGTTAGTAAATGTTTAACAACCAGCATATATATGTATGTGTGTATATGACTATATATTACATATATACAGGTAAGTGCATTTACAAATTCTACTGATATAAAGAATGTATAACACACCATTTACAGAGAACAACATATACAATGCTCTGTATTGTATATTTAATGTAGCCAGTTGATTCTCACAGGATGCTTTTGAACTATGGTTGCAACTGACAAACATTTATAGTTTTGACACACATGCTAGTTGATATTTTCATTATGCTAAGGAGTGAGACAAAGATGAAAAACACCTTAATACTATGCCAGAACATCACTTGTTCATCAAGGATGTCAGCGACGTCTTTGCTGAACCAAATAACAGTTTTTGAATATTGGAAGAATATTTCCTTGATTTTTGTGTGTTATTCACAACGTAACAGCTATACACAGGATACATTTTTAAGTTTAGTCTGCATTTTCAAACACTTTCTCCCTCATTTTCTTTAGACTCTAGGCAACAATAAAGCAATGAATTAATCCCTGGTTTGTAGCATCTGATAATTTCTATAATATGAAACTCCTACCATGGTGTATTTTAAGCTACCAGTGTGACATCACCAACATGGAGTTGGGAAGAGTAATCCACACATAGCACACAATTGTATGGTATTTCCACCACAGAAAAACATAAATACATAAAAATGATTTCAAAAACATAGGTAATAACAACAGGTTGTAAAATAATCAGCAAGTGATGAGTTTTGAGTATTTATTAACTTTGCTTTTAACATAACATATTTAATTATAAACCTACATAATCAAGCAATAGTTAGAATGTGATAACCAGCTCGCAAAATTCCTGAAAATTTAACAATTGTCTCTCTATGAGCTGGTTCAATACAGGCTCCAACACATCGTGGAATCTTAGGCAGGACAATCAATGTCTCTGAGCTTCAGTGTTCCTCTTTGTAAAATGGGTTATCATGTAACTGGCCAATGCCTGGCCACTTAGTAAGTACGAGTAATTATTATCTTGATCCATTATATTATTATTGTATTACCATTATCCATAGCAAATGTTTCATGTAAAATTAGTTTCCCCTGCTCTCAGCACCTCAATGATCACTTTACATTCACCCCTTTGATCTGTGCTCTGAGAATGCACACTACGCGGACAGTCCACATATGCACACGTGCACACACAACCACTACCAAGCAAAAAGTAAAAAGGCTCTGGGTACCCTCTTGTTTGTATGACAAGCAAAGTCACCAAGAGTTACCAAGGTTTCTTTGTGCACACAGGGGCCATGAATGTGGTCGAACACAGGTTATTGTTGCAATGACTCCACAGGGTCTTCAGTGTTTCAAAAAGACAGGCGGAGCACTCTATAGACAGTGTGTGTGCTCCCCTCCAGCCCTTCCCTGTCTGTGCCCAACCCTTCCCACCAATAGCAGCTGCTGCAGGATTCTGGCCTTACCTGCTCAGCCTTCTGGTGGAACACAGCAGACATGGCGAGAATGGTGCTGCGTTCATCCAGGGCAGCGGCGAAGCTCTTCCACTCCTGGTCCAGCTGGGTGGAGATCTGCTTGATTTGCTGTGAGGCATAGTGGCCGGCCTCAGAGAGGCGGGAAGCCACGGACATGATGCGGTTGATGTTGACGTAGGCGTTCTAGAAAGCAAAGGGGAGTGCTCAGTAGGGCAGGCTCAAAAGACATCCACTGGGCATTCCTGTGGGGCACATATTTGGGGAAGGGAGCTGCCCAAAACAAAAGTCTGAGAGAGGCTGGTACAGGCCATACTAGTGTATTTGTTTTTGGCCCAAGGGAAACCTTTTTCTACAATTCAATTTCAGTAGATAGCAGGGACCTCTCATTGTGGGGAACCAGCATAGATTTTGTGCCAACTATTAATGCACTTTAATGCAGTCACTTTACATGGACTGCTTTAGTTATCCTCACAACCATCTTATGAAGTCATTCCCAGGGATGGCACATAACTCTCAAGAGCGCTCTTTGGAAACGGTGGCTCAGATGAGGGCAAAGCTAAAGGAGGCAGAGACATCTCTCTTGTTCAGGGGAGCGCTGTACCCAGGACACTACTGCCATCTACATACAACAAACAGGGCAGAAGTACTCATCAAAAAGGGCAAAGGAGACGTGGTAATTCCATATCTTCCTATCACTGAGCAAAATGTCCCCACCTTCCTCCTACCTCCTTCAGCCCTGCCAAAAGAGCTGAGGCACTGGTCATCAAACAGGGTTTAAATAAAGACAGCATTTGAAGCCACACACTTTTCCATGCTAATAATAAGGTCTGTGAAGCCCTTTCTTAACCCTGCTTGATTTAGGAAGATTTCCCCACCTGACCCCAAAAGGCATCTGTGGGTACCCCAAAAGGCGTCAAGGAGAGGCTCTCTTGGCCCATTGTCTCCTGTCATCTTGTGTTTTGTTTACATTCATTCTCATCTTTGCTTGCTAATTAAAAATTCATGAACATGTATGCTGTTTCCTATTAGGTCACTGAAAAATGCTCCAGGAAGGAACAAGACAAAAGAAAAATCTCACAAACATAAGACAGTAGTGATTATGGCTATTTTTAACTGCTATCTCCTATTAGTTGTCTGAGGTGTCAAAACAATCAGGTAAGGTTGTGGCATCCACAGGGAGCTTTTCCAAATCACACAATATGTCTGCATGAAGGAGGACCAGGGAGGCAGATTATTCACACACCTTCATTCTTTGTTACAAATCTTCTCAAATGATTATACATATTCTGCAGTAACAGCATTTTCTCCAGGTTCTATCAACTCAGGTGTAGTTCATTAATACTGAGTAGGTTTAATGAAGATTCTTTATTTTCCTCTCTCACTTCCCTCATGGTGCCCATTCGTCTTAGCTGTCCTTGACTTCTGAGCACTCCATCCCAAACCTGGGCCAGGTTGGTAGGGTCTCTCTTAATTTAAAATGTCTCCGTGAAAGTTTAAAAAGTTAAGTGAAGAACTTCTACACAAATCCCTCCTGATGTCTAATGACTCCTATGTGTCATCTCTTTTTTTAGTCTGTCCTGAGACCTTTCTGACACAGTGCATTTCCCTAAGAGGACTAGGATATTACTGATTCTTGTTATGAGAAATAACTATCCCTCAAAGTTGTAGGAACCATTCGCAACCTCGTTTTCTGAGTTAGGACACAAATTCTACTGAAAATTAAACTCTATTTATAGAACTGACAGAAAAACCACTCTGCACTTAAAAATAGAGAGGAAGAAGGAGGAAGGGAAAGCACACACTGATTTCGACAGTTTTATCTTCTTTTTTAAAAATTCAAGAGCCAGACAGTTTTATCTTCTATGGGAAGAATCGTATGGGAAGTCCCTCAAATCTCCTGCTCATGTCATTGTCTTACTTTGGGTTCTCCCCAAAGCAGACCTTGAGACGACTATTTGGGAGACAGAGTTTACTTGGGCATGGTCCCAGGAAGCATAGTGAAAGGGAGGGGAAGTCAATGAGGAAAGGGAGGGAAATGAATAAAGGATATGTTAAGTTCTATGAGCAACTGGGGTTCAATCCCTGTTGAGATCTTTTGAGAAACTATAAAACATACCTCTGAGCTGTCCCACTGAGGGGTGAGGAATCTGGGTTACTGATGCACTAAGTCCCATTGATCTTTGGTTGAAGGTCCTTCCTGGGGTAAGTTCCTGGCATTTCCATCCGAACCCACAAACAGACCAAGCACACTTCTGAGGTCAGAGAGTGATCACCGCAGATAAATGCAGGAAGCGGTCAGTCTGTACGAGAATCACCTGCAGATGACCCCCAGGGCAGACTGAGGCCATATGGGTGGGACACTGACAGGGTCTGGTACAGCTGTCCTCCCAAACTGGATTCAAATCCTGGAATCCATGCTCCTGCCCCCTTACCCAGATCTATCTAGGTTGTTGGGTTTTCCTGTCCTGGAGAAAGGCCTTGTGTACTCTGGCCAGATGGAATGCAAGAAAAGCAGTAAGAGCAAGGTATTGCCCTGTCCCCAGATATATCCTATAGATACCCAGCCCTTTGTCACTGCCTATTACATTCTCCTCCCTCCCAAGGCACACAGGGAGGTATATTTCTGCTTACTTTTGGGAAGAACTTTCTAGCTATTAGAGGTGTCCAACTGTGGCTGCTTCTGTAGACTCTTAACACCTTGTCACTCATTCAAATATTTGTGGAGAGCGGGCCAGGCTCTGTGTTGGGGGCTGTAGGAGATCAAAGAGGAATAAGATAGGATTCCTGCCCATCCACCCCCTGCCCACAGGGGCTCACGGCTGAGACTTAAGACAAGTCCTCAAATAACTGTAATTTAAGGCAAAATGAAGCAAGTGCTTCCACAGAGGTAGAAACGACTCTCTGTGGGGATTCGGAGGGAAGGGATCTGAGCCACTGGCAGGGCTGTTGGGAAGAGGCTCCCCGCATGAAAGAGGGTGGGGAGGCTGGCAGTCCTCCATGGTCCCCTTCAACCTCTAAGCCTGTGATCACAGATTAAAACTGAAAGCAAATAAACAAACAAAAAAAGACCACAGCTTACAGTTCACATTCTAGAGTAGCACAGTAAATGCTTTTTTTGTTTCCTTATCAGCAGGCAGAGAAATGTCTTGCTAAAACTAACAAATAATTATGCCTCACAAAAGAAGCAGAGGCAGTATCCCTCATAATAGAGGGATAAACATAATGTTGACTTATGAATTTGCTCATTGTTCTTCCCTATAGCCCCTTTTCAGAATATCAAACACTTCAGGCAAGTCACACTGCCTAAGTTCATCATCATCTTCTTCATTTTCCTTTGCCCCAGAAGCTGAGAGAAATGGGCAGATAGATTCTAAACTGCAGTTGTCCCTGGGTACAAGGATAGCCACACAACAAATGAGAAGGGAGTAATGGCAAGGAAGGGCTCCAACGACTTAAAAGGAAAGAATGAGGTTAAAGAGCTGGATTAGGAGTCTGAATAAATAAGAATGCTTACTCATTAAGCATAAACAACATTTCATGGCCTTTGGTCAATCCATTTGTGTGGTTCTTCTGGGTGACTGTTTATGCCCTTATTAGGAACATTTGGGAGTTATGTTTGTCCTTGGGACATGGCCAAGAGGAACGGATATTTTGGCTCTTTACAGCCTTCCCATTTCCTACCAGCTGCCCCCTCCACTCTCTTCCATCTGCCTGGCTCTCCCATTCTTCCCTGCCAGCCTTCAATGCCTTTCCATCTGCAGAGCTGCCCATTAGTCAAGGGCATTAAAGTCACTGGGCCAGGAATCAAGAGTCATGAGCTTTGGTCCCAGCTCTGGCATTCACTTGAGATATCACTTGACTTCTCTGTGCCTCAGTTTCCTCATCTGTGAGGGAGTTGACCTAATGATCTCAGACATTCCATTTCTGAGTAAGTAATGTCAGTTCCAGGAGACCAGGAGCACAGTGCTGCCTACTCCAGAGGTACATGTAGTCCAGGCCTGCTGTCCATGTCTCAGCAGGCTGAGATGCTGGCTCTGCTCACTGCCCAGTAGTGTGAGGACCAAGGCTGGAGCTGGACCCCCTGAGTCCTTCAGCTTCCAGGTGACCAAGGGCCAGAGGCCCTTCTCCCCCTCTCCTCTTTAGCCCCTTCCCCTCAGCTGAGATGCTCAGACTAACCAGCTTCCCTGGCCAGAAGGTAATAACTTCACTAATAATTCTAGCTTGATATGTGTCTTCTTAAATCCTTACCTCAGAACTGATTTATTAAATTTAAACTCCCCTATATATGCAGTCTGTTGTTATTAAATTATTGTCATTATCCGAAGTATGGCACAGCCCGAAGTATAGACACAATCTACCCTGCAGAAGGCAATGCACCTGCAGCATGGTCTGTTGCATCATCTACCCCATCTTACCTGCCCCTAAAGCCTCTCCTCCTCATAAACAAGAAAAATAACTAAATTCCAACAAAATCTCAGTAACTTAAAAACCATATGTATTGACACCCCGCCCTCACTTTCGTTACCCACAAAATTCTTTTTTTAATTCCTGCAGTCATTAACGGAGATCACAGGATGGAGAGCCCTTTCTTCTGAGGCCTTGTCCCCTGCTGTGATTAACTGAAATCAGTGGAGCAGAGTCATTGTCCTGAAAGAACTGCTTGGCAGAATCTTGATCAAAGTTTTCAGCCCCGCCAAAAGGGCTCCCACTTCCAACCTGATTCCTGGCTTACGCCTACTGGCTACAAAAAACAAGATAATGATAGCTTTCCATTAAAAACCTTAGCTAAATTTTCTCTTTGTGATTTCTTATGTGGTATACTGAAAGAAATACTGGTTATTCTAGAAATAATCATTTGATGCAAGTTATCATTTTGGTAACCTTAACCTATGTGTCAGGGGTTGATTATAAGAGAAGATCATTGCCAAGAGAAGGTATTATTTGAATCCCATTCATTTCACTCCTAAAAGCAGAGGTGAACTTTACACTCCTGTGGTCATAGGTCCCCACTCTGAATCAGACACACTCTCTGTGGATTACATGAGATAACATAAAGCATCCAGCCGGATGCCTGGCACAGAACCAACAGTGCAAAGAATGTCGTATCTTTTCCCTCATTCAGTTCCAGGAGACTGGCATTAGCTCCCCACGTTAAGTGCATACCAAATCAAAGTATTAGTAAAAAGTACAACAAAAAGAAAAATCTATCAACGATTCCAACAAGAAGCAAAATAAGTGAAGTCTCATTGTCTTTCACAGAGAGCACAACACAAGGTTCCTACTATTCCCTACTACAGCTGTAAATGCTGCCCTAGTCACTTACCAGGCTATGCCCTACATGCCACAAACCCTCTGCTGCAGACACTCTTCCTCTAGGAGTTAAAGGTCTGGAGCTCAGAATTGTCTATAAGCTTTTCCTTGACCCAGAGAGATCAGAGGATTCAGAATCAGCCCATAAGGTGCTTTCTGAGCCATGCTTTTTCAATACAATGTCCTTTGATACCTTAAGTTGGAAAAATAGAGTTTTTATCTCTTGAGATAGTCTTCTTGGGGTGCCTCCACCACCTTGGCATGTGATAGTCACATCCAGAACACTCAGAAGTTGGGCCATCTTGTCCTCATACAAGGAAACAGATTCTTCTCCTTATCACAAACTGTGTTACAAAAGGTGACAGAAACCTCCTCTCCATGCTGGGTGTTGGGGTTCTTTACTTTGTGGTCTATGGGCAACGTGACTTGTCTTCAGCAGGAGAAAGACAGAGTGAGCTCATCAAAGAGCTGTTTCATCTCTGCAAGGAACAAGTCCTGAGCACACGGTTCTCAGTTCCTTTCCAGTTAATGGGGCTACAGCTTTTTAATCATTATTATGAAAAGGTGTGATCTGCCCGTCAGATCAATACAGGAGGCAAGGTATAACCACCACCTAGGGGACACTTTCCCTGAGGGGCTCTGTCCTCTCAACAAGCTCTTGAGACCTTGACTCTCCAAATCCAAAAGTCAAGGGAGGGAGGCCAGGCAAACAACCAGCTGAGAGCCAAGGTACTTAGCAAAATAATTCAGGTCAAATGAAAATCAAATGCTCAATCAAAAAGCTACTACAAAATATAAACAGTATTGCCTCAACTGAGAAAACATTATACATCCAGGGAAGCACAACCAAATAGTACCAGCTATTGAATGCTTATTATTATTATTATTATTATTATTATTATTTTGAGATGGAGTCTCGCTCTGTTGCCCAGGCTGGAGTGCAGTAGCATGATCTTGGCTCATTGCAACCTCTACCTCCCGGGTTCAAGCAATTCTCCTGCCTCAGCCTCTCGAGTAGCTGGGATTACAGGCGCACATCACCAAGCCTGGCTAATTTTTTGTATTTTTAGTAGAGGCGGGGTTTCACCATGTTGGCCAGGCTGGTCTCGAATTCCGCCCGCCTCGTCCTCCCAAAGTGCTGGAATTACAGGTGTGAGCCACTGCGCCTGGCCTGAATACTTACTTTGTACCAGATATACATGATGGTGGGAACTTTTCTCTAGGGTCTTTTTCTCATCTCTATTATGTATAGAAAAGTTAAAAAAATAATTTTGGTATATATATTTTTTATATATATAATTTATATATAATACAAATGATCAGGGAGAAAAGGGTTATTAAAACTATACAGAGGAAACTCTCCCCCCTCACTGAAGTTAATAATCAGAATATCAGATGTCAAAATACCTGATGGAGCTAGGGAATTTATGTTCAACCTCCTACTTTTATCAATTCACTCTTTTTATTGAGGTGCAAAGGTTGTTGTTTGTAGTTTATTTCTTCCCCACTATAAATAATGCTAGGGGTTTATTGGTATTTTTAACTTTAATAGATTTGGTGTTTTAAATTTCCTTTTTCTTATAGGTGGATTCTAGCCATGTTGCCGAGGCTGAACTCCAACTCCTGGGCTCAAGCGATCCTCTCTCCTAGCCTCCCAAACTACTGGGATTACAGGTATTTGGTATTTTTAATTTTAATTTTAAAAATTATTTTAATATATCTTTAATACATTTAGCTGGGTTGCACTCCATCAAAGCTGAAATTACTCAAATGTCCCCACCTCTTTTGACCTCAGCAAAAAAATATATTTTTTTAGTGAAGTACAATTCACACATAGTAGAATAAACAGGTTTTAATAAAATGACCAAAACTGCTTTTCTGAGGAAAAGAATTAAAAAACACTTTATTTAAAGTTTTTAGAAGCCAAGTTCATGCAACAATCTCATTTTATAGTTAGGAAATAAAAGCCGGGCGCGGTGGCTCAAGCCTGTAATCCCAGCACTTTGGGAGGCCGAGACGGGTGGATCACGAGGTCAGGAGATGGAG
>NW_012116377.1:9051901-9080029 GCF_000951035.1 Colobus angolensis palliatus
AAAAAAAAAAAAAAAAGGAAATAAAAAAAGGAACCGAGCCATTGCTTATATCTACCTAATGTAGATAATATATATCAGTCAAGCAACATGTTCAAAGAAAGAGGAAGAATGAGACTAGAACCCCGGCATCTTGATTTCCTCTCTACATGGCCCCTCTGCTTATTGCTCCCTTTTTCTTGTGCCCTGCAGCTTATATTAACATAAATTTTTATTTTCTCAATCTCAAAGCCATGAATAATAGTATTTGGAGATTTTCCAATACAGTTGTCAGAGACCTTGTGAGTAACATTCAGTATCAGTAAGAAAATAAAGAGATTGTGTCAATACAATGGAGAAAGCTCAGCCTCATCTCCTTTCTCCAGCTTAATAACATCATATGTATTACTTACATCTTTGCCAGTACAAAACTCACTTTGGGTCCTAAAGCTGTTAAATCATTAGTTTATGATTAATTAGTTTAACATTACCATGTAAACCTGCTGATCCCACCTCGAAACATATGGACACTGGGATAGTAACATCTGGAATAAGAACTGCCCATGCTTGAAACTACACTACAATAGCTATGAGATATGATGAGCTCTAAAGGAAACTTCCAACTTCTGCCTCCCATGAACCACAGGGTGCCCTCTGGGGGGCCAAATGGGGCAACTGATTGATGACGATCTGATCAGGTCTGGCCAAACAGGAGGTCAAACCATGTGGAGGCCATCTGTCACTGCCGGATGGAGAGAGAAAAGGAACAGGAATAGGGCCGGTGCTCAGCAAAGATAACATTGGCTCATGAGTCCTGTCCCTCTGGCCTGGCTTGCCGTAGCAATGTTTCCTCCAGCAATTGCTTTACAAACCATTAAGCAGTCATGAAAACAAGTGCCTGCCCATATGTCCAAAGGCCACAGGAAGCCCAGGAACAGCTTTCGGAAAAAAGGCCGGGCGTGGTGGCTCATGCCTGTAATCCCAGCACTTTGGGAGGCTGAGGCGGGCAGATCACGAGGTCAGGAGATAGAGACCATCCTGGCTATCACGGTGAAACTCCGTCTCTACTAAAAATACAAAAAAAAAAAAAAAAAAAAAAGTTAACCGGACGTGGAGGCGGGTGCCTGTAGTTCCAGCTACTCAGGAGGCTGAGGCAGGAGAATGGCGTGAACCTGGGAGGCAGAGCTTGCAGTGAGCCACCGGGATGGCGCCACTGTGCTCCAGCCTGAGGACAGAGCAAGACTCAGTCTCAAAAAAAAAAAGAAAAAGAAAAAGAAAAGAAAAAAGAGAAGCTCCCCTCTCTCTCTCAGCTCTGAGTAAACCTCCTTGGGCAGGGTAAATGTTTTTGTATGAGACATCGTTGCAAAATTGAAATGGTAGGGAAGGATGGGTACAGCTGGAATCAGATTCAGGGGACACCCAGTGAGGCAAGTGATTAGGAAAAATGCAGCTTTTCTGGGTTAGGATGTAGTAACTTTAGGCTACCTTTAAGGTTGAAATTAGAGCCTCTAAGACTTCCGGGAAATGTATTTATCAGCGTTTTATCCCCAACCGCCGCCCCGACCCCCTCCACCGTTTTTTTAATAGGGCCTGGCTACTCAGAGCTTGATCAGTGGCACCAGCTGCACCTAGCAGCTGGTTAGAAATGCAGTATTTCAGGCCCTTCCCCAACTTTCTGAATCAGAATCTGCATTTTAACAAGATTGTCCCAGGTGATAGGTATGCACATTAATGTTTGAGAATCTCTGTAGTTAAGAACTCTGAGGAGCTTTCCCGAACAATAGCTATTTCTTCTAGCATGCCTAATCTTAACAACAATAGTTGAACATTTGCAAATATAACATCATGCCAAATGTTGTGCCTAAAACGCACAACCACATTTCACCCTTACGCCATCCCTGACAAAGGCACTATCATTATCCCCTGTTTACAGATGAGGTGGTAAGGCTCTAAGAAATTTGAATAACCTGCCTAGGATCACAGTACTAAGAAGGAAGTACACAGAGCTACAGTTAGCACCTACTGCCCCAGCTGTTTTACTTTGCTATAAATGCAACAGCTGAGGCACTTCCCTCTCCCTTGAGGGAAGACGATGAGAAATTTCTACTGAAGATCTAAAACTCATAGCCCAGAGAAAAAGGGCCTCTGGAGAGAGAACTCAATACGCGTGTTTTCATCTCTGAAGCTTTCCCATCGGGCCCTTGATGTGCTCTTGGATTTTCCAGAATAGCCTAGCTCCGGAATGGGCAGGAGCCTGGTAGGTGGAATTCTCTTGCCCTCTCCTGCCTTGGAGCAATAATCTCCACCTGTAAATCCGAAGCCAACTGCCCTGAGGAACAGGTCGTTGTCTCCACAGAACCGCAAGAAAATTCAGGATTAAGGCAACTCTTTGCTTTCATCAATATCTTGCCTTATAGCTGGAATCTTAAATATGTCATCCTGTATGTTTATTCATCCATTCATTAATTCAACAATACAAGACATTGTGCAAGCAAGGTACAAGACAGACAAAATTCCTATGCTCTCAGAGCTTACCTTTTAGTAGAAGAGTCAGACAATAAATTAATAAATATTTACTATATGTTTATTTCAGTGTTACATAAAATATGCCTGGGAAAAGGATAGCACGTGATGGGGCTGGAGAGCACTACATAAGATAGAGAAGCCGGGACAGCGTGACCCCTGAGCTCGGCCCTGAATGAAGTAAGAGGGTGAGCCATGCGGCTATCTGCAGGAAGAGGAGCAGCAGGGTCTAAGGCCATGAGGCAGGAATGTCTTTGGTGGGTCAAGAAAGAGCAAGAATCCCAGGATGACTGGGACAAATGAGTAAGTTGTAGAGGCTGAGATGTGAAAGGTAAGTGGGGTTCAGTCTATTGGAGCCCAGTAAGCCATGGTAAGGGACTTCGGCTTTCATCATGAGAAGGACACAAAGACATGAAGGTATTTTAAGCAGAGGAGTGACACGATGTAACGGACCTCACATTTAGGCAGGATCACTCTGGCCATAGGTTGAGAATGGACTGCTGGGGAGCAAAGGTGGAGGCAGAGAGACCAGGTAAGAGCTACTGCAGCAGTCCAGGCAGGAGCTGATGTCAGCTTGCATCAGGGTGGTAGCCATGGAGGCAGCAATAAGAGGCCGGACTCTGAATATATTTTGAGAGTAGAGCTGAAAGGACTGCAGAAGACAGTCCTTTAGCTTCTCCTCATTTTCGGGCCTCTGGTTGCATAAGGACCTGTGACTTATACTTTTTGTACTGCTCCCTTCCCATCTGCCCATCTGGTCCTGATCTCTCATACCTCTTCAGTTTCCTGACTTGCAAACATCTCACCTGTAATGTCTGCAATCAGTCTCTGTCCTTCTAGCTAGGTACTCCTAGCTGGCTACCATGCTGTCCCCAAATGGCACTGTCACTGCTTAGTATCGACACTTCACATTTGTGTTCTGCTTTACAGTTCAAGACTTCTCATGTACATATCTCATCTGACATACTAGGTTTCACAGACCATTTCATGCCTTTCACTCAACTCCAGAAGACCACAAAGAAAGGCATAAATCAGCTTTGGCTGAATTTCAGACAAATTAACTGCTTAGCAACTGCAGACCTGATGGAGAGCAAGTGGTGGCCGTAGATGAGTATGTGTAAGTGGGTGGGCCAGCTGAGCTACAGGGCTCATGGGGCAAACACCAAGAGGACACAGCAAATAGCCTGGGTTAAGGAACATTCTGACAAAGGACCTCAGAGAGCAGTGGACGGAAGCCAGAAAAGAATGTCCCAGGAATGTGGGTAGAGAACCAGGAGTGAGGGAGAAAAGGAGGGAAATCCGGGCTCTGAAGGGGATAAGCAATAAAGAGAGATGGTTGAGCCAGGCAGTGCCAACCATGAATCAGAAATCTGAGTCATTAGCCAAGCCCTGCTGGTCAGCTCAGAGGAGCCTTGCAGAAGGGACCCAGGCCATATGTGCACTAGAGCAATACTGAGAACTCTGCCTAAGGCAGGGAGCTTCCCTGTGCTTCCTGTTCGAATAGGAACCAATCCCCAAACATGGCTAAATAGAGATGGGGGGTAAAAACAAATGGGACATCTGGAAAGGTTGGGGTGGAGAGCAAGGAGTAGGGAGTAAAACACAGGCACTCTTTCTCCCTGAAGACTCTTGACGTCGGAGAAACGTCCTCATCTTCTCCTGTAGTTTAGATACTTGACTCTCCGAACCTCATGTTGATATTTGATCTCCAACGTTGGAGGTAGGGCCTAGTGGGACGTGTTTGGGTCAGGGGACAGATCCCTTATGAATGGCTCCTCCTCAAGGTAATGAGTGTGTTCTCACTCTATTAGTTCCCACAAAAGCTGGTTGTTAACCTGGGCTGGGCGTGGTGGCTCGCATCTGTAATTCCAACACTTTGGGAGGCCAAGGTAGATCACTTGAGTCCAGGAGTTTGAGACCAACCTGGGCAACATAGTGAGACCCTGTATCTAGAAAAAATTTAAAAAATAGCCAGCATGGTGGCACACACCTGTAGTCCCAGCTACTTGAGAGGCTGAAGCAGGAGGATTGCTTGAACCCTGGAGGTTCAGGCTGCAGTGAGCCACGATCCTGTCACTGCCTGCCAGCCTGGGAGACAGAGCTAGACCCTGTTTTCTCTCATGCCATGTGACCTCTACATGCCAGTGCCTTTCATCTTCCAGTATGAGTGGAAGAAATCTAAGGCCCTCACCAGAAGCAGATGCTGGCACCATGCTTCTTGTGTGACCTGTAGAACTGTGAGCCAGATAAATCTCTTTTCTTTATAAATTACCCAGACTCAGGTATTCTCTTATAGCAACACAAATGAACTGACACCCTCTAAGTCCACAGGCTAATTATTTGGTAACTTTAGAATCTGACCTCAGGGCTAATGTCAATTGGCTTATTTTCTTCACCCTGGACCAGTAGTGATTTTCAACTTAGTTCTCAGCCTGGTACAGATTTCCTGAGTCACCACAGTACGGTTAAATCAGAATCTAGAGTGGAACCCATATGTGGTATTTTTGGCATTTTTAAAAAGCTTCCCAGGTGACACTAGTGGGCAGTCAGAATGCTGGACTGCTGCCTTAGAGACATAGACTAGCTTCACCAGAGATGAGTTCAAAGCACACCGCTCTCTCCTTTGGGTCTAGTTTAATGCTGATGGTGGTGCCAAGAGTAAGGGTCATAAATGAATCCTGAGCAGATCAGAAAATAAATTTTAATGCTCCTACTGAGTCAGAAGAAAAGGGAAATTCCACCCACCAGGCTGTCTGTGGAGATACACACACTGTATCCTGTTCAACTTGATTGATAAGAACAGATCTGGCTGGGTATACATGCAGTACTTTGTAATCACAGGTTCCCTAAAGGCCTGCCTTAGGAACCCCAGTGTTAACAGCAACCACTGGATCATGTTTATTTTTGTCAGGGGGTAGGGGTTTGCTTTTTAGTGGCTTTGCTTCTTTCTTTAGGATGAGAATCCCAGAAACAAAGATGTTTGGGATCAGTGGAACTTGAAAGATCACGCAGTCTGGTAGTTCCTGGATGTTAGTGTGTATCGCCTGGGGACACTGTAAGCATGTCCATCCCTGAAGAAAATCAGTGCTGTCATTCACCTTCTAGTTGGTAGTTGCTCAGCTTCTGCTGGAGCCATGCCTTATCGGGCTCCCTCAAAAATAAAGGCCCTACCTTCCTAGTTCTGCATCCTTGACGCTCAAATAGTGTTCAGGGTTGGTGACAGACACTGTGACATGCTTAACATCATCATTCACTCAACAAGTATTTATTTAGACACCTACTAACTGCCAGGAATTGTTATAGTTCCTGCTGATACAGCTGTGAATAAAACAGAAAAAGCTCTGCCTCTAGGAGTTTATATTCTAATGGGCAAAATTCTGTTTGCGTTAGGTACATGAATTTGGGAATGACTAAATTTCAAGCTCCTTGAAGACAGTTTTGTGTCTCATGAATCTTGTTGTTCTCAGCGTTTAGTAAAAGACACAGACAGCAACAGTTTGTTGAATGCACAAATGAGTGAATACCAAGTGGTACACACAGATCCTCCTACTTCAGCTTCCCTAACACCACCACGGTTGGTGTCCACACTCTGTCATGGGCATTCCCTAATGTTTAGAAAGGTTATATCTTCAAGCAAGTAAAGACCACTTATAAAACACTCACTCTTCAGTTGTCTTATTTTCTTTTTTTTCAATATACCATACAATTTGTCCATTTAAAGTGTATAATTCAGGCCAGGCGCGGTGGCTCATGCCTGTAATCCCAGCACTTTGGGAGGCCAAGGGAGGTGGATCATCTGGGGTCAGGAGTTCAAGACCAACCTGGCCAACATGGTGAAAGCCCATCTCTACTAAAAATACAAAAATTACCAGGCGTGGTGGTGGACGCCTGTAATCCCAGCTATTCAGGAGGCTGAGGCAGGAGAATCGCTTAAACCCAGGAGAAAGAGGTTGCAGTGAGACGAGATCGCCCCACTGTACTCCAGCCTGGGCAACAAGAGTAAAATTCTGTCTCAATGTAATGTAATGTAATGAAATGAAATAAAATAAAAAGTGCATAATTCAATGGTTTTTAGTGTATTATTTAGTATATAGATATGTACAACCAACACCACAATCAATTTTAGAGCATTTTCATTGTCTCAAAAATAAACTCTGTATCTATTAGATATAACTCTCTTATACCCCTTCCATTCTAACTCTAAGCAAAAACCAATCTACTTTCTATCTCTAAAGATTTGCCTATTATGGACTTTTCAAATAAATGAAACCTAATAATAGGTGGTATTTGGTTCCCAGCTTCTTTCACCTAGCAAAATGTTTTCAAGATACATCCATGTTGTAACACATATCAGTACATCATTCCTTTTTATGGCCAAATAAATATAATTCCATTATAAGAAGATACTATGTTTTGTCTATCCATTCATCAGTTTATGGAAACTTGGGTAGTTTCCACCTATTGGTTATTATAAATAATGTTGCTGCAAACATTTGTGTACAATGTATGCACATTTTATGTAGACATATGTTTTCATATCTCTTGAGTATATACCTAAGAACTGAATTACTAGGTCATACGGCAAGTCTATGCTTAACTATTTGAGGAACTGTCAGACTGTATTCAAAATTAGTTATACTATTTTACACTCCTCCAGCCATGTATGAGCATTCTGACTTCTCCACATCCTTTTTTTTTTTTTTGGTGAGATGGAGTCTTGCTCTGTTGCCCAGGCTGGAGTGCAGAGTGGTGCAATCTCAGCTCACTGCAACCTCTGCCTCCTGAGTTCAAGTGATTCTCCTGCTTCACCTTCCCCAGTAGCTGGGACTACAGGCGTGCACCACCATACCCAGTTAGTTTTTTATGTATTTTTAGTAGAGACCAGGTTTCACCATGTTGGCCAGGCTGGTCTCAAACTTCTGAACTCTGGGGATCTGCCCAACTCAGCCTCCCAAAGTGCTAGGATTGCAGGTGTGAGCTACCACACCTGGCCAGAGTTTTGATTATAGCCATTCTAGTGCATTCTAGTGGGTAAGAAGTAGTATCTCATTGTGGTTTTGATTTACATTTCCCTGATAACTAATTATATCAAGAATATTTTCATGTGCTTATTGACCATTTGTATATATTATTGAAGAAATGTCTATTTAAATCCTTTGAACATTTTTAATTGAGTTGTCTTTTTATTACTGAGTTGTAAGAGTTCTATATAGATTGCAGATATAACTCCCTTCTAGGATAAGTGATTTGCAAATATTTTCTCCCATTTTGTGGTTTGTCTTTTCATTTCTTCACTGTCGTTTTTGATGCACAAAATTTTTTATTTTGATGATGTCCAACTTATCCATTTTTAATTTAGTGTAAGGTAAGGGTCCAACATCATTCTTTTGCTTATGACTATCCAGTTGTCCCAGCACCATTTGTTGAAAAGACAATTCTTTCCCCATGAAATGACATTGGCACTCTTGTCCAAAATATGTTGACCACAGACACATGGGTTTATTTACGAACTCATAATTCTATTCCAATGATCTATATGTCTATCCTTATGCCAGTATCACATTGTCTTAATTACTTTTGCTTTGTATTAGGTTTTGAAATTGCATAGTATGAGTCTTCCAACTTTGTTCTCTTTCAACATTATTTTGGCTATTCTGCATCTCCTAAAATTCTGCATGAATTTTAGAATCAGTTTGTCAATTTCTACAAAGAATCCAGTTGGGATTCTGATAGAGATATACTGGATTTATAGATCAAGGATTTGAGGAGTATTGCCATCCTAACAATATTAAGTCTTCTAATCAATGAACATGAGCTTTTTTTTCATTTATTTGTGTCTTCAATTTCTTTCAACAATGCTTTATAGTTTTCAGAGTATAAGTTTTACGCTTTTTTTATTAAATTTATTCCCAAGCATTTTATTCTTTTTTATGCTATTATAAATGGAATTGTTTTCTTATTTCCGTGTTCAAATTGCTCATTTTAAGTGCATGAAAATACAATTAATTTTTGTTTATTCATTTTGTATTCCGTAACCTTGTTGAACTAATTTACTAGCTCTAATAGTTTTTTACTGAATGTTTTGGGATTTTTCATATACATGGTTGTGTCATCTGAAAATACAGTTTCACTTCTTTCCAATCTGGATGACTTATTTCTTTTTCCTGAATAATTGCCCTGAATAGACCCTCCAATATTGAATGGAAGTGGCAAGAGTGTCCTTGTCTTGTTCTTGATCTTAAGTGGGGAAGTATCATGTATACTGTTAAGTAGAACATTAGCTGTGAATTTTTGTAGATGCCCTTTATCAGGTTGAGGAAGTTATCTTCTATTCCTAGTTTGTTGAGTATTTTTATTATGAATAGGTGTTGGATTTTGTCAAAGGCTTTTTCTGGGTCTATTGAGATGATCACACGATTTTTGGGTTTTTTTCCTACTGAAAAACCAAATTCACAGTTCTGAGATGATTCCCACTTGGTCATGGTGTGTAATTCTTTCTATATGCTCCTGGATTTTGTTTCTTTTTGTTTGTTTTAGAGATGGGGTCTGCTCTGTCCCCAGGCTGGAATGCAATGACACGCTTATAACTCATTGCAGCCATAAAACTCCTGGAGTCAAACAACTCTTTTGCCTCAGCCTCACAAGTAGCTGGGACTATACGTGAGCACCACCATGTCTGGCTAATTGGATTTGGTTTGATAGTATTTTGTTGGAAATTTCTGCATCCATATTTATAAGAGATATTTGTCTGTAGTTTTCTTATGTGACAGATTTATCTGGTTTTGGTATCAGGGTAATACTAGCCTCTTAAGCTGGGATGTGTTCCCTCATCTTTTTTTTTGTTTTTAATATAAGCTTACAAAAAATGAGTACTAATTCTTCTTTTAATGTTTGGTAGAATTCAGTGATGAAGTCACCTGGGCCCGGGCTTTTCTTTGAGAGTATCTCTTTGATTATTAATTCAATCTCTTCACTTGCTATAGGTCTATCCAGATTATCTATTTCTTCTTGAATCAGTATCAGTTGTTACTATCTTTCTATGAATTTGTCCATTTCATTTATTATCTAATTTATTGGCTTGCAATTATTTATAGCATCTCTTTATAATACTTTGTTTCTGTAAGGTAAGTAATAATATCCCCTCTTTCATTTCTGAGTCTAGTAATTTTTTTCATTGGTTGTTCTAGCTAAAGGTTTGTAAATCTGGTTGACCTTTTCAATAAACCAGCTTTTGGTTTCATTAAATTTCTCTATTGTTTTCCTATTCTCTAGTTATTTTCTACTCTAATCTTTATTATTTCCTTTCTTCTGCTTGCTTCAGGTTTCGTTTGCTCTTCTTTTTCCAGTGTTTTAAAGTGGAAGTTTAGGTTACTGAGAACTTTTTTCAGCTTTTTAAATATAGGCATTATAACTATATGTTCCCTCTAAGCATAACTTTAGCTGTATCATGTAAGTTATGGTATGATGTGCAAAAATTTCATTCATTTAAAATTATTTTCCAATATTCCTTTTTATCTCCTCTTTTAGCTATTGGATATTCAGGAAGATGTCATTTAATTTCCACATATTCATGAATTTCTGAAATTCTTTCTGTTACCGATTTCTAATTTCATTCCACTGTGGTGGGGTAAATATCTGGCATTATTTCTATCCTTTTTTATTTCATGAGGTTTGTTTTGTGGCCTAGCATATGGTCTGTTATGGACAATGTTTCATGCCCAATCTAACTGCTGTATACAGGAGGCACATTTTGGATTCAAAGATATAAATAGATGGATTATGCAAACAGCAATCACAAGAATAGTCAAGTGACTATATTAATAACAGACTATTAAGTGCATCTTAAAAGAACAACAAAAAGTTACTGAAGATAAAGAACAACTTTTTAAAGGAGAAGAATGTCACTCTATCAGGAAGATATAACAACTATAAGCACATATACACCTAACAAAAAAGTACCAAAATACACAAACTAGATTTTGTAGTGTAGCATCTTAATATCTTTACTGATTGATTTTTTTTCACTATACTTTGGGAGTTATTTTCCTAGCTATTATTCTAGGGCTTACCATATACACCTTAACTTATCAGAATCAGCTTCTGCTGTATGTTAACTTAATTCCAGCGAGACATAAAAATGTTACTTGTATAGAGCTTTATCCCCTTTCCTCACATTTTGTCATATTTTATACATATTACATTTATAAATGTTACAAACCAAACATTAGATTGTTACAAGTATCACTTTCTGTAATTTTATGTCTTTTATAGAAGCTGAGACAAAAAAGGAGGATTACTATATGTTTATAGCTTTTTTCGTATTAGTCTTATTTATCACTTCTGAATCACTGTATTTGTTCCTGTGGATTCAAGTTATCATCTGGAGTAATTTCCTTAGCCTAATACAAATTTGCTCCTACCAATCTCCTTTGTGCTATCACTGGAAAACATATTACATTTTCATGTTATAGGCCCAAGAATACATTATGTACACACTATTTTATATGATTGCTTTTGAAATCAATTAAATGAAAAAAGGAGAAGAAATGTGTGCTTATGCTGTCTTTTATAGTCACATAATTACCTTTATCAGTGCTCTGTCTTTTAGTATAGATTCAGATTACCATCAAGGGTCACTTGCTTTCAGCCTGAAGAACTTCCTTTATTATTTCTTATAAGGTGCATCTGCTAGAAACAAATTTTCCCAGTTTTTGTTTATCTCAGAATAGTTTTATTTCACCTAGATTTTTGAATGATAGTTTTGTTGGATATAGTATTCTTCGTTAACAGTTGTTTCCTTTGAGCACTTTTTAATATGTTGTCCTACTTCCTTTGGACCTCCATTGTTTCTGATGAGAAATCAGCTTTTAATCTTATTGAGGTTCCCTTGTAACAGAGAAGTCATTTTTCTCTTGCTATTTTCAAGGTTTTCCTTGTCTTTGGCTTTCAGTATTTTGCCATAATGTGTCTGCTGTGGATCTTGTTGAATTTACCCTACTTGGAGTGTCTTGAGCATCCTGGTCATAAATATTTTAAAATAAATTTTGAAAGATTTCAGCCACTATCTCATCTAATAATTTTTTCTGTTTCTTCCTCTCTCTCCTCTCCTTATGGTACTGCCATTATGTATAGCAGTTGGTGCACTTAATGGTGTCTCATGTTTTTCTGAAGCCCTGTACATTTGTCCTCATTCTTTTTTCTCTCTGTTCTTCATATTGCATAATTTCTATTAGTTTATCTTCAAGACTGTTAATTCTATTTTTTTCTTACCAGTTCAAATCTATATTGAGCCTCTCTAAAAATTTTTTGTCTCAGTTATTGTATTTTTCAGCTCCATATTTCCTTTTTTTAAAAAAAAGCCTCTCAGCCTGAGCAACATGGCAAAATCCCATATCTACAAAAAATAGAAAAATTAGCTAGGCCTGGTGGCATGCACCTGTAGTCTCAGCTACTCAGGTGGCTAAGGTAGGAGAACTGCTTGAGCCTGGGAGGTTGAGGCTGCAGTCAGCCACAACTGTCCCACTGCACTTCAGCCTGGGTGATAGAGCAAGACCCTATTTCAAAATAAATAATAATAATAACAACAATAATAATAATGTCTTTATCATTACTGATATTCTGTATTTGACAGGGACATTGTAATTAAGCTTTCGTTTAATTCTTCAACCAAGGTTTGTTTTTTGAACATATCTATAATAGCAACTTTCAAGTCTTTGTAAAATTTGACATCTGGTTGCTCTCACAGGTGATTTCTGTTGACTATTTTCTATTTTTTTCTAGTGTATATTTTGAATCTTTTTTTTCCTGGTCATACTTTCCTGTTTCTTTGCATGTATCATAATTTTTTTGTTGAAAATTGAACATTTTAGGTCATATAGGAGTAACTCTGGGTACTGGTCTCCCACTTCTTTTGGAACTTGTTGTTATTTGCTTATTTGTTTAGTGACTGACTGGATTATTGTAGTGAAATCTATTCCCACTCCCCCACACTTCTACAGTAAGTAGCCTCCAATGTTGCTCCCGGGGGCAGTACAGCACTGGATAGGCTCACAGGCACCCTGCAATGACAGTGGCTTTGGCAGTGCTCTGATTTTCTTTCCCTGATCAAATCCAGCTGGTACCAGATCTTGTACCAGATCTCATTTTTCCTTGGTGCTGTCAATGGAATTTAATTCTATTAATTGCAAGCTGATTGCTCTATTGTTTTCAACAATGTACTGGGGCATAAGTGGTTCCACAGACATAAGCAATTAAATTTGGGTCTCTTTGAAGAGACAGTTCCTGAAGTCAAGGCTTGAAATTTTTTCTGGCCCCAGATCTCTTTCCCTGATTCTCTCTGGCAAACTAACCTGCCTGAAATGCGGCCTATGTCACCAATGAATCTACCAATCGTCTCCTAATTTCCTTTCACCATAATATCCCTAAGAGCATTTTTGGAAGTGTTTTGAACTTTTCCATCCTCTGTTGCACATGAAGTCAGTTCCTTTGGGGAAAGATCTGGAGTTCTCTTTTTACAGTTTGTTTCCACCCCAAGCAAAATCTCTGAGCTGCAGCTCTGGAGCTGGGGTTAGGGACAATGGTGGGCTTTTCTGAAGCCCAGCCCACTTTAGGAGCTGAATGCTCAGTAGAATGAGATGAATAGCCTCAGGTCTCCTTGGCTTCTCTCTCCCAACATGGAAATTCTGCCTAAGGGTGATTGGGGCCCTGGCAAACATTGCACAGCCACTGTTCTAAGAACGAGGGCTGGGTAGAAGGGAGTCTCCACCTCTGGGCCACATTCAACCAGAATTTGGCTTCAGCAACAGGTAGTTTGGGGCAGGATAAGAAATGTTCCACCTGGGAAGATACTCCTTCAACTGGGAACTAGGGTGGAGGGGAAAGGAACCGTGTGTTCTTGGTGGAAGCTTTCTGGAGTAGTTTCAAACTTACTGAGTTGGGAGGGGAAAAGAAGAGAGTGGGTCTTGGTTCAAATACCACAGGCTCACTGTTCTTACTGAATTTTAGTGTATGTTCTTGAATAAATGTTTTTCATTTGCTGTATGCATTTTGGACCATTTCCAGAGACTTTAAATGTGTGTTTTAAAAATTTTCACTAGTTTCAATGGATAACAGGTTTGCAGAGTTCTTCACACTGTCATGCTGGAAGTGAACTGTCCTTCAGAACTTGTAATGTTTTCTTTTAGAAAGTGACTATTTAATACATACAGATCTGCATAGAAAAACAGTTTTCTGATTTAACGTGCATATAAATCACTCGGGGAACTTCTTTACAATCCTGGGATCCTGCTCCAAGAGATTATGAATTTCCAGAACTAGGGTGGTAATCAAAAAGAAATCTGCATGCTTAGGAAGCTCCATATGTGATTCTTTGAGAAAAAAATATACTAAAAAGACTAATGCTTACTACATAAGATTGAACTCTTCTTCTTCATTTTTTTAAAACAAGTTCTATTCTACTAAGGGGTTTTGCAGTTATGGTAGTGTCAAACACTGGCTACTTAAACATTACAATAGTGTGTGTGTGTGTGTGTGTGTGTGTGTGTGTGTGTGTGTGTGTGTGTGTTGTGTGTTTACATCAAATCTAGAAATTCTGTCATTCTAAAAAGTGCTGCCTGTCTGGAGATGGGAAGTGCCACAGAATCACGGTTTAGCTGCCAAGAATCGAAGATGACAGAGGGCCCAAGGGCAAGGTTTCTCAGATTAGGGTTGGGAGATTAGAGTTGGGAGACCACCTGCCTGCCTCAGACTCTTGATTTTTCTCGTACCAGATCTGATTTTTCCGTGGTGCTGTCATTTGTAACCTTCCCTCAAAACAAAGAGAGAACTCTGTAGTTTTTTCCTGCAACTGGTCTGATTTGCACACCATCAAGTGGCAATATGTGCCTTTGGCAAGCGAATTAATGGGATTAAAACAGCTATCAAGCATGCTGCAGCAGAAAGGACTCCCCTGCCCAGCCACACGTTGTTACCACTACGGTGAATCCTCACAGTCATAATAGAAAATGAATTATCATTTCATATTTTAAAACTCTAGACAGAAGCCATTAGCAATTTATTTTTCCCGAAGAACCAGCTAATTAAAATTGTAAATAAGATAGTGCTATGTTTGCATGTACTCCTGCGAGTCTCATGAAGAACCAGAGCATAGATGGCTAGATGACTGTTCTGTGCATATTACCACCCAACTTTCCTTCCATCTGCCCATACTCCCATCAGAGTAGAGGGCCACACTCAGGGGAAAGAAAATTGATGCAAAAGGCTTCCACAGCAGAAGGCAGAATTTAAAAAGAGGGAGACCCCAGAGAGCTCAGGAAAGCTGGTTGTCTGAGGCACTGTGAGAAGCAACAGAATATTTTCCTACTGGGTTTAGTAGGTGGGTTGTTGTTATTATTATCACTATTAATTGAAGATCAAAAGAACTGGATTTCCCAGTGGGAAATTCAAAAACACATGTTATGACAAAAAATCTAAAGATCAACCAATTTTAACTTTTTTTCATTTTATTTATATACTATATTTAGCAGGGTATCACTCCCACACTCTTGGTATGTTAATAATTGATGGCGTCTCCTGGTACCAATTCATAGATAAAATTTAGAAAATTTCTGATTTTTCTTCTGTGATTTAATAATATGCAATTATTTCTTTGTATTACAGATTGAACTGCAGAGCCCCAAAATTTATATGTTGAAGCTCTAACACCCAAGTATGATAAAAAGTGACTGCATATGGAGTAGGGTCTTTAAAGAGGTAATTAAGTTAAAATGAGGCCAGTAGGGTGGGATCTAATCCAATCTGAGTGGTATCTTTACATAAAAAGAGGAGGTTAAGACATACAGAGAGATACCAGGGTGTGTGCTCACAGAGAAAAGGCCGCCTGGCAGCACAGTGAGAAGGTAGCCATCTGCAAGCCAAGAAGAGAGGCCTCAAGAGAAGCTAAACCTGCCATCACCTTGATCTTGAATTTTTAGATTCTAGAACTGTGAGTAAACAAATTTCTGTTGCTCAAACCACCCAGTCCATGACATTGTTATGGCAGCCCTAGCAAATTAATACTCTCAGTAATGGTCACCTTTGCTGGAATTGGGTCTTCAACCAATGTATAAAAACTTGACATGTGAAAATAAAACTGAACAGGTAAGTTATTAGTTGATCATTTTCAGTCACAAAATGACATACCTAGGACTTCTTTAAATTATAAGTTCTTTGGTACATTATAGAGTTACTTCAATTCACAGGCCATTAATTTCTACCAATGAATGAATAATCATCATTAAGTCAATGCAGATTATTGATTGAAAAATGTACCTGACCTGACCACCCCCCATCTAAATTGGACCCTTTTCTTAAACTCTGTCATAACATCCCTTCCTTTTCCAACATAAGACTTATTAGTTTGTAATTATATATTTACTTGTGAGATTATATACTTAACATCTATCTCCCCGCTGGACTCTCCATGAGACATAATCATCTCTGTCTTGTTCACCACTATATGCTCAGTATCCAATACAATGTCTGATCTTTAATTATTTGTTAAATGAGTGAATAAAGAAGTGATAAGGTTCTTAGAACCTTAAGTTGGGGAGGTTGATTGACAGGGTTTAGGATTCCCCTGAATCTCCGGAAATTGTCTTTAAAAATGTGTTCATGCATACATTTCTCTGAAGAGAGGATTCACAACCTTCATTTGGTTTCAAAGGGATCTGTGCACTACCCGAAACATAAGGAACCGTTGGCCTATTTCCATGTGGTAAAACAAGATTCAATACCAGAAGACTTACCTGCAGCCTAAAACAAAGTATGCTATATTTACATTTATATGAACAGATGTGTGGGTATATGTATATGTGTGTGTATAATTTCCAAGAACAGAAATGCTGCAGTGAATTTACGGAACAATCCACATTCCCGCTTCCCCCGAGTAACTGATCATTCCTGTAGTCACTGAGCTCGAGCAGTAGCCACTTGCATACATTTGTTTCTTGGCAGCAACATCCATCACCCGGGCCAGAGAAAAGGAATCTGTAATTCCCTCCTTTCACCTGCTTGGGATGCTGACATCCCTCTTTGCAGGAAGCTTCTTTTAATAACAAACCTTAAACTTCCCATTTAACAAAGGCACCAGTCCATATTTATCAAGCACAGGCATGCAGGCAATTTGATCCAAAAATCCTGGGATTTCCCTTCCCTCACCCTGAAGCCAGAGAGGAGATCCAGCCTAATCAGGCCAAGGAGGCCTCTGAGTGCTGTGTGCATTCACAGTGAGGGAGGCTACTAGATGGGCTGGGACACACTAATTGGCTGTTGTATACTAAATCTCTTCTCTCTCCCAGTTCCAGAAAATACTTCCCTTCAGTAAATTTCCTCCCTTAAAATGGAGACTTCAACAGTAAATCTGTCCAAAGAAAGGTTTTTGATGTGCTGTTAACTCTCAGTTATCCATACTAGCAGAAAAGAGCAGTTGTACAGATAATTCAAAACCAAAGACTCTTTTGATTTAACTTTGAAGTTCACTGTTTCTAGGGGCTTGGTGGTGGATTTACCTCCCTAATTATGGTTGTCTTTGTTTCTTATTAAAATGAGTTTGTCTGCCTTAGGGCCAGGCAGTTGGGTGATGTGAAAATTCTGGCACAGAATTTGTAAAACTCACCAGGGAAAATCCACAAGGCACACAAATAATCAGACTTGATTAGATTTGAGTTCACGTTCTTAATCACCTGTTATCAACTGCTTTGCTACTCTACACTAAAGGGAGACAGAAATGAGATATATCTACAGGAGACCAGTGGGAAGAGAATGAGTCTTTACATTTAGATGAAGACACAAGACTGTGTCGTGGCCAAGACTGGTAACACAATCAGTGTTGATGATTTCCCTGTCTGGTCTCACAACCTTCATCTGCCTGGTCTCACAACCTTCATCAACACAGCCAGAGTGATCTTTCTATGCAAGTCTCAAGATGTTCACCTCTACCTAACATCCTTCAGTGTGCGAGTCATCAGAGCTGCTCACAACCATCCTGCTCTCTCCTTCCCAGCATGTGATAGGACTGCACCATGTCCCCAGTGATTGGTGTTGGCCAATGGAACGTGAGCAAATGTGTCACTTCTAGTTGGAAGGTTTCAGAGCCAGCGTGTGTCCAGCATGTGTCCTTGGGTACATGCTTCGTCTGGCAAGGCTGGTAGCATCTGAGCTGGCAGATCTGAGCTGGTGGCTATACCATCAGCCCAGGTCTCCCTAAGTGGCTATGATAAGCAGAGCTCCTACAAGCTAGGGATGGATGTGTCGTAGGAACAATAAACAAGCCTCTGTTGTTTTCAACCACTGAGATTTTAAGGTTCTTAGTTAACTCAGCATATCCCTATCACTGCACATATCAAGCTGCACCATGATTGTCTAAGTTTTCTTTCTCTAGTTAGACAGTGAACAACTTGAGGCCAGAATTATCTAATTAAAAGTAATGGCAAAAGTGCAATTACTTTTGCACCAACCTAAAATATTTCTTCTCCAATGTGTTAATTCCAGTGCATAGCATATTTAAAAGAGCCTCGTAGAAAATGAAATTCTCTTCCTTCTTGGCGTCTGTGATTCACCTTGTTTCTGTTTTTCTAATACTTGCTCCATTCCCAACATCATCAGCTACAATGATAAGTTGTCTTTGTTTTTCAGATATATGAGGAATGGTGGAGCTAGTCTTCTGGACAATAATTCAAGTAGGAAGAACTGGTGGAGGAGACAGGCATTCTTAGGCTGCAGGAGTTTGAAATATAGTGGCTTCAAGGAGCAGACACAATTTTGAAATAAAGGGTAACCATGCAGGGAAACAAAAATATATCCCTAAGTGTTAGGTTTATGAAGAATAAGAGTGGTCATATGAACTGAACTCCTCCATCCTTATCATTATCATAACACCAGCGTTTACTGATGACTTACTATGTGCCAGGCGCCGTTCTCATTGTTTTACAGTTAACACATTAAATCCTTGCAACAACCTTATATAGTAGCTATTATTATTTCCATTTTATATATAAGGAAACTGAAGCATAGAGAGGTAAAGTAAGTTCTATCTGGCCACACAGTTAGCCAACATCCCTCTCTGAGTGTTCAGCATCTGCCTGAACACTGCCCATCATGGAGAGCTCATTATCCTCCACTGCATCCCACCCCACCTCCCGCTCTGAGCCATGTCCTGCCTCCCCCTCAAACTGCCATCCCCTGAACATTTCTGCCTTCTAAACAAACATAAAGCAATTTTATCTTTTCTCTTTAAGGCAGTCCTTTAAATATTCAAAGGCAGCAATCACATGTTCCTTAGGGTTTCTCTTCTCCAGTCTAAACAGCCCCAGGTCACTCAACCATTTCCAATGTGCCACAGCTTGAGGCCCCTCACCATCCCAGCTCAGTGACTCACACATGCTGGGGACAAAAAAATGTTGGCTAAGTCAGTGAAGTGGAACTGGTGGAACTCGCCCTTCTAGACTTGAGCTGAGCCAATGCCTCCTACAACCCCGGGCACATTCTTTCACTGTGTAAAGCAGGATCTGGAGGCATAATCTGCTGCAGAAACAGCTGGCTGGCCACATGCCCTGCACTCATCCCCATTCCAACAAATGGAATACCAAAGGGTCCGCATGTTCACAGTTCTTCCTTGAGTGGAAAGTCTGCTTCTGTCCCTCCTCCCCCTTCTCCCCACTCTCCCACTCCCAGAGGCAGCCCTGAGAACAGCCCCTCAGCTCACCATAGAGTTCATGGCAAAGTGATTGTGCTGCGTCTGGAGGTCGAGGGCGTACTGGTAGCTGACTCCGATCTCCGTGTGGCTCTGTAGGAATAACTCCTTGTTGTGGCTTATCCAGTCGAACATCTAGAGGGGACAAGAAAGCACAGCGTAATCAGAATGGTCATGGGTCGAATAGGGCAAAACTTTCCGAGCTAGTGGAAGGGGAAAAGCTCTCTTGCTGCTCAGTTATTGTTCTGAGTCTGAGGGTCTTCATGGGGTGGGCCACAGCCTGGTTTCTCAGGAGGGCCCTCACTTTTAGCTTAAGAACCCACCAGCACTTTGGGAGGCCGAGGCGGGCGGATCACAAGGTCAGGAGACTGAGACCACGGTGAAACCCCGTCTCTACTAAAAATACAAAAAATTAGCTGGGCGTGGTGGCGGGTGCCTGTAGTCTCAGCTACTCGGGAGGCTGAGGCAGAAGAATGGCATGAACCCGGGAGGCGGAGCTTGCAGTGAGCCGAGATTGCGCCACTGCACTCCAGCCTGGGTGACAGAGTGAGACTCCGTCTCAAAAAAAAAAAAAGAACCCACCAGCAGCCACTGTGTTGCATTACAGAGCCTAAGGGAAAAAGAGAAAATGAGTGAGATAATTGGGAGATGGGAGAGGAAGCTGTTTACCATTCCCAGCATGCTTGCTTTAGGGACAGGTGCTGAGGAGACAAGCTGGGAGGCTTAATGCATCTCCTGCTGCACTAGTAAAAGAGAAAAATCTTTGAAGAAAGCAACAGGGACATCCCTACTCGCCCCTGCCACTCTTATACACTGTCCAGCCACACACAATGTTAAATTGATTCTGAACTGAATCAACTTTTCTCATAACTCTACAGCCTCACAATACCAGGATTTCTGCTATAACCAACTGGGAAGCAGAAGATTAGGGTTTTAAGGGTGGTATAAGTACCGCCTGGTGCTAGCACAGTGGGCATTGAGCCATTTTCCTCCTCCTAACTCCATACCCTGGTTTTCACTTAGGTATCCAGCCCTCTTCCAGGCAGCCCACATACTTCAACAGGAGCTGACCAAAACCCCTGGCTCTTTGGGACACCAAACCTAAGCCAATCAGTGCATGACATTTCCCAACCAATGGGATTGTCTCAGATATAAGAATGTGACCCAATTTAATACAATAAAACATGAGGGAAGTTTGCTAGAAACTTATAGGAAAACAGAATCCTAGTTATTTAGTTAGAGCTTCTCTTCCTCCAGTATTGTATGTGGCTCTGACCTCAAATTGTTGCAGCCATTCTTCTGGCAGCCTAAGGGTGAAGCCAATGGGTAGAGAAAGGGTGGAGCCAAGACAACTGCAGGAAGCAGGCAGAGCCCTGGCTGAGCGTTGTCTGGTTTCCACTTTGTCTCTGGACTTCCTTGGACCTGAGCCAATAAATCCTCTTTATTATTAAAGCCAGTTTAAGTTGAACTTTCTGTAATTTTCTGTCCAGAGCAGAAAATTCTACTCTTTTCTCTTTAAGGTAGCCCTTTAAATATTTGAAGGTAGCCATCACATGTCCCTTATAGTTCTCTCTTCCCCAGAGGAATGCAGACTGGAAGGGAAGAGAAAATGGTTAGGAGGCTGCTACAGAAAACCTGATGAGGGTGAGGACCTGGGAACTCAACCATTTCCAATGTGCCACAGCCCGAGGCTCCTCATGATCTCAGCTCAGTGACTCACACATGCTGAAGACCAAAATACAATGGTTAAGTCAGTAAAAGCCAGGAAAGGTGTGGAAGAGTATATCTGGAGAAGAGAACTGCACTACTTAAGCCTCACACTGCATTTGGGATGGACTAAAGGCTGCAGCCCAGTTGCAGAGTGGAGCAGGAAGCAGCTGAGAACAGAAGCAGGCTAAGAAGTGGCCATAATTGTACCAGCTTTCTGGAGCCAGAACTGCAGCCTTATCCAATTATGTCCCTTTAACAGAAGAGTGAATTGACCATTTCAATTACATTCAACCAATATTTATGGGACACCTGCTATATGCCAGGGACCGCTGGAGGTGACATGAGGCAAAAGTGACTAAAATATGGTTCTTGAGTATTAGTGGCTTACAGGCTAATGTGGAAAGTTGACATGGACTCAGATACAACTTTATTACAATCTGGCACACAATGTGATTAAAATTACAACTCAAAAAACATCTACTGATAAGATAGAGGTGAATACTGGCTGTTGAGGGAGCACAGAGGAGGACACCTCACCTATCTTTGAGGAGATGGGGAAGAGCAGAGAAGGCTTCTCAGAGGAGGTGACATCTGAGTCGAGCCTTGATTCAGGTAGGAATCAGCGAGGTGAAGGCCAGTGGGATGCATGCTCAGGCAAAGCAACAGAACTGGGGCAGCCCACTGTGTCGAGGACAATGAAGGGTCCTCAGCTGTGTTCTGGAGCCTGACATCAAGGAGGAGGTGTGGCTGGGGAGGTAGGTGGGACAGGCTGACCACAAAGAGCCTTGCACACAGGCTTCAGGGAACCTAGACCACACATTGTCGGCTGCCAGGTGTTGGTGGAAGGTTTTAAGCTGGGTTGTGAAGTGTGAAGTGAGCTTTGATGGCAGTGAGGGATGTGGACTGGAAGGGAAGAGAAAAATGGCTAGAAGGCTGCTCCAGAAATCCTGACAAGGGCAAGGACCAGGAATCCTGGATTAGGGGAGTGGCAGTAGAGTCTGAGAAATTGGCAGATTTGAGAGCTACTGGGAGGAATGGGGACTTGGTTGTTTAGAGAGGAGAAGGTGGGAAGAGGTAGCTTCTGGCATGGCACCCTGAGTCCTGGTAATAAAAAGTACCACCACAGATGCTGCCTAAACAGTAAGGTAAGAAGCTTGGGTGGGAAATAGTATGTTCTGTTCTAGATGTGCTGAGTTTGGGAGGCTTATGAGAATTTCAAGGGGAGGTATCCAGTAGGCAGTTAGATTTGTGTCTAAAGGTCAGGAGAGAGACATCAGGGCTGTAACAACTCACACTTAAGTATAAAAACATCACCTTCCAAAGGCAAACGTGCATGATTTGGAGATTATTCTCCCTATTGAATTACACTTCCATCTACTTACACCGACAGTAAAGAAAGGACGAAATGACCATTCTTTACTTCTGAGTGTCAGAGGATTTATTTCAGGCTGGGGCTCCTGTAGAGGTTGGGTCGATATTTGTGCTTTGTGCACTATACTGGGTCTTCCAGCCTCAGCTACCCTCACATCACAGGCATTTGTTCAGGGCTTTTATTTTTTCTTCTTTAATTATTATTAAGGACAAGAAGGAAAAGAAGACAGGTGCCCCAGGAATTTAGAGGACTCTCATTCTGTAATTTTTATCTTTAAAAGCCTGCCTTCCAGCCCTATTTTAAAATAATTTCTCATTTCTTTTCTTTATTGACAAAAGAATCAATAAAGTTAATGAAAGTCTGAAATGCCTGAAGTCCTTGGAACTTGTGATGAAAAGCGCTCACTCCATACACTTTCTTGGATGTCTCAGTGGCTGATAAGTGACCTTCCCTGTATTTTATATTAAATGGTGATTTAGATATGCAAATAAGTAGATGACTTATGTGCTGGCACCAGAATGATTAGATTGCTCAGCACCAGATCCCTCGACCACAGAGTAGGAAAAGCTGAACACCAGCCAATTAGGGTGGAAAGCAATACAAAAATGAGTTAAAGACAGGTGAGAGTTGAGAGTGCTGAAGGAACTGTGCACCTTGCTGAAATCAGCTTCTTACAGAATGAGGTCTGCGCCCATGTCATCCCAACTGATTTCGCCTCCTATATTTGGAGCATACCAGCTTGTCACTGGGGTCTGGGACATTCTGGAAAAGTTTAGCTGTCACTGGAGGTGGTGCTCCAAAGAGGTGACACACATCTCAGTAGAGAGAAAAAGACCTGTTCTGGGGATTAGATGGTCTCATGTGACGTCAGGAACTCGGGTTTCCTAAGGGACAATCACAAGTCTTCTCTGGGCCTCAACTTGCTGCCTACTTGCATATAATCCTCACGTTTGCAAAGCTGGCTGTCTGCAAGGGTCATAGTCATCTCTGTTGCATTCAGTGGAACTGGTGGCAAAGGTAGAATGTGTGCATGCATGAATGCATGCATGTGCATGTATATATACAGTCAAGTGAGATGAGGACTAGGCTGGTTCCAGGCCCAGCTCTGTCACTAACTCCACATGAGACTGTGGAAGAGTCACTTCATTTCTGGTCTTCTCCTCATTTGCAAGAGATAGTGGTTTGCAGAATTGAGGTAAGCATCCTGGTTTATAATAGGCTCAATTTGGAAATGTACAGAATGTGTTTTTTCCACCCAAAATAAAAAATAGTTTTGTTGATTCTCCTGGATCAGAAGATATGTTCATTGCTACAACTTACACTTCTATCTTTCTGAATAAAATAATGTCAGTGAGAAAAATGGCATTATTTTATAGCCAGAGAAGCTTCTAGGCTTGGTCTTGGGTGCCTGTAATCCCAGCTACTTGGGAGGCTGAGGCAGAAGAATCACTTGAACCTGGGAGGCAGAGGTTGCAGTGAGCTGAGATCGCACCACTGCACTCTAGCCCAGGCCACATTGTGAGACTCCATCTCAAAAAAAAAAAAAAAAAAAAAAAAAAAGAAGAAGGGAAGAAGGGAAGCTTCTTAGTCTCAACCCTGACAATTGTGTGATGCTTTAGAGTTCAGAATGTTCACTCACCCTTCATCATTACATTGCATCCATAAAACAATCCCACAAGGTGCTATCATCAGGCCCACTTCACAGGCAGGAAAACAGGTTCAGGGAAGTAAATTCCAGGGTGTAGATTTAATTCATTCTACCCAAGGCCACATTCACTGAGTGCCCATTGAGCCATGCTTTGGGGACACCGGCTGCCTCCTGCTCATATGACTGTAAGACTTGCTCTGCTTGAGCTCCACAGGGCAGTTATCCTTAAAAGTTAGCTGAAAGGACATTGCGGTACTCCAGCTGGGGTAAGGTGCTATTCCTCAATAGGAACATTCCTTTGCCATTATCTAGCCTGCTCCTCCTTCTCTGCCTCCTCCTTCTTCTCCTCTTCCTCCACTGCCTGCCCCACCAAGATGGAATGCCAGATATCTGGGGACAGCTGATTCAAATAGCTCTAGTTCTCTCAATACTCACTGAATGAATGAATGAATGAATGAATGAATGAATGAATGAATGAATGAATGAATGAATACTGAGTTGGATATAGGTTCTTCGGTTGCTAGTGTCCAGATAAGTAGACTCTTTCTAAGCTCCCTTCCAGCTAGGACATTTTAAACTAAAAATATCTCCAAAGTGCCTTCAAACTTGTCTTTGTTTTTTGAGAAGCCACAAATGGTGAGTTCAACAAAATGTAATATAACAAAAAAAAATTCTACAAAGAGGAAAGTTCATGTCTAAATAATGAAATTGTATCTCTTTGAAATCAACATAGTTTAGTCTCATTAAGAAGAGAGATGTTACATGTAAGTCATTTGGTTTTTTTTTTTTTTTTTCCTTTTCTTTTGGGGTTTTGTTTTTAACCAAGCTAAGTAAATTTTTTTTCTGCTGGCTAAAATCCAGTGAAAATATACAAATCTAGTAAATGTTAAATGAATCTATTTAAATGCAAATTAGGAAAACAAACAGAAACCTTTTTCTCCTTTCAATGATAGGAATAGCTAAAATGTTATTATTGTTCTTTTTTTAAAGAAGCATAAATTATTTCATGGGACAAGTATATTAAGAATCTTGTGTTTATTTTCCTTCATTTGCCAAATTTAGCAACAGCATCTGATTTAGAGTTTTAACTTTCAAACCACCTTACTATCTATTGTTAGTATTTTATACTGTAATTATAGATTACATTGGTATTAAATATGTTCATATTCAGCTTTGATGAGCTGATTAAGAGGACACAAGACAACCAATGGCTTTTCTTTGCCTAAATATGCACATCTCAATATCAACCATGTTCACTATACCCTGTGTACACTACAGTGGATCATCCATAAAAACTTGTGCCCTGGAGAGAACCAACAACCTCCTTGTAGGTGAACCTTGTTATATCTGGGAAAGTAGCTGTCCAGTTAATTCCAAAATAAAATTTTATGAGTGTGAGAGCGCAAGGAACAGAATTCAAATCAGTACAGACTCTGCTGTATAAAATTTGACAAGTTTTATCATTGGTCTCAAACTCAGTTCCTTATCTGTAAAATGTAGGTAACAATTTAAACTACTTAAACCTTAGGGTATCAGGGAGATTCAAATAAAATGATGGTTATGAAAATGCTTTGTTAAGTGCTACACATATGATAGATTTTGAAATCCACATATGAGCATATATTCTATTGCACATATTTTCCAAATGTTTTCATTATAGTAAAAAGCAGAGGAAAGGTGTGAATTTAAGATTGCAGTAGCCGGGGAATCACACCTGCAGCTCATATGAAAAACATCCACAGTCTGCCCACCTAGACATGCACTCTCAGAGTGACCACAGGGCACTGCACAGACACAGCCTGCCCGTCCTCCCACCACCTCCACTTTCACGCACTCAGAGGCCCAGACACCCTCTCAGGGCTCTGCCTGAGGGCACTGGTGCCTTCCTGCTGTCCCTGGGTGGCCTGACCAGGGAATCTTACTTCCTCTTGGCTTGCTTCCAGACTCTCCCTTCCCCACCCTCTCTGCCACGCCTCAACTCTCACTATTAGAGACTCAGTTCCTTTGGCTCTTAACAGTTTTTCACTCAGGTGAGACGCCTATTAAAATGCAATTTTTCCTGCAATCCCTCCTACAATTAGTTTATCCTGAATATAGAAACAGTTTAGTAAGAGGGCAAGGTCCTTTGTGAATATGGCCCAGGGATGAGATCCTACAAAGTGGCAGAGAGGTCCTAGAGAGAAGGAGGGAAGCCCTAAAATAGACTTGAGAATCAAAGGCAAAATCCCCCCCACTTTACAATTTTGCCTTCATGGAACTTGGACTGACCCAGGACACATTTTCTTGTGCAAATAGGGTAACACACAGACCTCATGTGTGTATATTCTGGCCCAGGACCCCCAAGACCCTTCTTGGTTTTCAGTTATCCACTCTCCTAGAATTGAGCTTTGCTAGTTTTCCAAAAACAAAAAGGTGGAGAGAGAGAAAAAAAGAAACATAAAGGACCCCAAAATGTGGCGTTATCTCCAGGTTCCAAGAATTCCTTACTGAAAGAATGTGACACCTCACCTCTTTTGTATCCTGCAAACCCTGCAGGCCACAGGGTATTCAGGTTCTGAAGAGATCATTACATGGATATCTACAGACAGGGGAGGCAGCTGGGATATGGGCCTGAGAGGCTGTAGGTGTAATAAATATCTCTTGAAGCACTGCTTGTTTCCTTCGTGTTTTTGGCATGTCAGTTGGCATACTTTTATATATTGTGTAAAAGAGAAGCCATTTTTGTCTTTTGTCATAAATCCAGTCTGCTCAAGGAAGGACAGCACAGCCTGGTTACCTGGGAGACACTTTCACTGTATCCTCGGTAACTGGCCAGGATGCCAAACATCTCAATGACCAGGCCATGTCTCTGACCTGTAAACATGCTACGGATCCCCTAACTCATTTCTTACACCTTCCATACCCAAATTCCTTAAATCTCAAATCCCATGTCTAACACCCTTACATTTTACTCACAATCTAGAACAGGTCTGATTTCTCCGTAAAACAGCCAAATATCCCACTACGAGCAAAGGGTTAACAAAACCCTTTCCCCTCTTACATGGTAACTTGACCTTCAGTTAACATCCAAGTTCAGCTCCCTGAAAACAGATAAAAGATGGTATGTGCCAACATGTTGCTAAATCATGTTTCTTATGGTAAAAAATACCCCCTGCTTTACAAATTTCATCTGGATTGGGAGGAACTATAAGTGAACTGCAAATATCTGATGGGTACACCATATCTTGGACATCCTTGAGGTGGTGATTTTTATAACTGCAATGTTCATTGCAGAAACTCTGGAAGCTGTGCCAATGGAGTTGTTACCAAACATACTGGTTCCCATGGGGCATGGAGTTTATAAGCCATGGCAGCTCCTGCAGCTGCCCAAAGCAGATCTTATCTCCTTGCACCTAAGTCGATGGCTGAAATGAACTGCTGTAAGCACTGCTCTGCTGGCAAGCTGTGGTTCCCGTGTTATATCATTCTCAGTAGATCAGTACCCAAGATGACCCATGGGAGTCTCGTAAGTCCGAGTGTTTAGTAGGACCTAAGAAGACTCCCTGGTAGGTGCTGTGCTCATATTTTAGAGCCAAACTATACCTACAACAGTACTAAGCCTCTTGTCTTCTTTTTCTTCCTCTTCCCTTCTCTTCATAACAATTTATCTCCATGATATGTTAATGTTATCTCCATAACATCAATAATGATGATGGTTATGACAATTGCAACAACTAAGATTTGTTAAATGCTCCCTATGTGACAGATACTGTATTATATATATTAACTCACTTAATCCTCCTAATAACCTCATAATTATCTCCCCAATATTAACCCTCAATATCATCATCTCCATTTTATGAATTAGGAAACTAAGGCATCAAGAAATTAATTAACTTGTCCAAAGCCACACAGCTAATAAACATCAGTCAAGGTTTCAAACCCAGGAGGTCTAGTTCCAGAGTTGATGCTCTTAACCCTGCTGCTAAGCCCTCCAATGAGCTCAGAGCTTCATTCTATCTCTCCTTCTCTTCATCACCAAACTTTCAAAGTGTGTTCTGCCCCTGCTGCCTTTGTTTTTCCTCCATCCACTTCCTCCTTCAGCCCTTAAAATATGGTTGCTTTTACTACTTTCTTGAATTGACACCCACGATGAAAACCCATCACTTCCTAGTTTCTGAATTCTTTATT
>NW_012116377.1:9080079-9084345 GCF_000951035.1 Colobus angolensis palliatus
TGGTTGCTTTTACTACTTTCTTGAATTGACACCCACGATGAAAACCCATCACTTCCTAGTTTCTGAATTCTTTATTCGTCAGTTCTCATTCACTTTGACCTCATGTCAGAATCATATTCAGTCCTTTCTGAAATTCCAACCTGTCTGCCCCGCAAGACCAGGTAATTTTCAGCAGCAGCCCATCTGGCTGCAGACATGATGAGTGTCTCTTCCTGCTTTCACAAGTCTCTAGACTTGTGAACATCTTTTCTGGAGAATCAGTGTTTTCACATACTTGAATTTTCTTCCTTGACACATCATATCCAGTCTCAGCATGACAAAAATGATAGGAAAACTCTAATTTTGAAAGCTTACCAATCCTCCAATCCTACATTGACTTATCTAAACTTACCTCCCACTTCCCTGGCTGCCAATTTGTGGCTTTCTTTTGTGTCCCTCACAGCCTATTGTGACAATCTAAAGATGGACCTCAGCCCTTTACCCTTCATCCATCAAAGCCTCTCCATGTGAATATCCACCCGGGTCCACAACTTTAACAACACTAATACTATTTCTTATTTCATGTGCCTATGCCAAGAGCCTTCATAGTTTATGTCACATAATCCTCATAATAATGCTACAAAGAAGGTATTGTTAATTCCATTTTAAACATAGTGAAAACTCAGTATTAAGAGGCCAAATAAATTGGCTAAGATCACACAGCTTGTAAGTGATGAAGATAAATTGGAATCCAGTGTCCACCTGAACCTAAATCCCATGCAAGTTCCTGTTTCATAATGTTCTCTAACCATAACTTCCCAGATAACTGACAAGAATAAATACATGCCAGGCTCTACATAATGAGGTTTACACACATTATCTCAATCCCCATAACAGCCTTATGAGGTAATAGATGCCATAATCACAACCTTTTTAACTTATTTGTTTATTTTTAGGTAGAGAAACAGATTCAGAGAGATTAAGTAACTTGGTCATGGTCACACATTCCGGGTGGCATATTAAAGATTCACATCTAGGTCTGCATAAATCCAAAAGTCATGCTTTTAAACCATTAAATTGTCTCCCAAATATACACTTAAATCCTGGACTATCTATAGTCACACAGTGCCTGCTATGGTTTGAATGTGCCCCCAAATTTCACATGTTGGAAACTTAATCCCCAAGTTCATATGTTGATGGCATTTGGAGGGGAGAGCTGTGGGAGGTAATTAGGATTAGATGAGGTCATCAAAGTGGGATGCCCCATGATGCAATTAGTGGCTTTAGAAGGAGAGGAAGAGGAACCTGAGCCAGCACACTTGCCCTGTCTTGATATGTGGCCATATGTCTGCCATGTTATGATGCAGCAAGTAGGACCTCACAGGATGCTACAAGCTCTTGGACTTCCCAGCCTCCAGAATCATGAGCTAAATAAATCTTTCTCTATAAATTACCTAGTCTCAGGCATTATTTTATAGCAACAGAAAACAAACTAAGATAGTATCTATGGACTCAATATGAATATCCTCTTGATGTTCCACAAGCATCTCAAAACTACCACCTTTTCCTGTCTTCCCACATCTTTGCATCATCCCTCAGAACTCAACTTTTTCTCTATTTTCTCAAATAACTCTGGAATATGCCTTTTACTTCCATTGCTGCTGCTACTTATCCCTCAGCCCACCCTGCCTAGATAATAAATTAAAAATACTTGCCTATTTGGTCCCCTTACTCCATTCTGTCCCTTATACTTAGCCATCCGACCCCATCAGGTTCACCGCACTAATACATTGCTTTCCCATGTCATTCTCTCAGTCAAAATAATAAAAAGAAAACAAAAAACAAGCCATATTGTTGCTGATACCTACAGTGAAAAATCCAATCTTCCTAACCGGTATTTAAGGCCTTTCCCAACCCCAGACTGGTCCAAATCTACATTATTATTTCACATCACTGTCCTACGCCAAATATCTTTTGCAGCCAAATTGTTTTATTCACTGCCATGCAAACACACCATATTATGCTCATTCCATCCCTATATTGGTGTCCACATTTCCCCCCACCATGAAATACTCACACTCAAATCTCCAGATTATTCCCATCCTTCAAAATTGAAGTCTCATCTCCTCCTGATGCCTTTCTTGACCAACTAAGCCCATACTGACTTCTTTTTCTTGGAAACTCATTTCTCTAGTGTTTACCATAGTAGTTCACAAACACAGCTTTAATTTAGAACTGTCTGAAATGTTTTCTTAAAAAAATATAACTTCCTGGCTGGGCATGATGGCTCACACCTGTAATCCCAGCATTTTGGGAGGCAGAGGCAGGTGGATTACCTGAGGCCAGGAGCAAGAGACCAGCTTGGCCAACAAGGCGAAACCCCATCTCTAATAAAAATACAAAAAATTAGCCAGGCGTGGTGGCAGGCATCTGTAGTCACACCTACTAGGGAGGCTAAGGCAGGAGAATCACTTGAACCCAGGAGGTGGAGGGTGCAGTGTGCCGAGACTGCACCACTGCACTCCAGCCTAGGTGACAGAGTGAAACTCTGTCTCAAAAAACAAAAATTAAATAAATATATATAAAATATACACAAAAATTAAATATATATCCTCTCCTTCTAAAGCCACTAATTGCATCATGGGGCGTCCCACTTTGATGACCTCATCTAATCCTAATTACCTCCCAAAGCTCTCCCCTCCAAATGCCATCAACATATGAACTTGGGGATTAAGTTTCCAACATGTGAAATTTGGGGGCACATTCAAACCATAGCAGGCACCGTGTGACTATAGATAGTCCAGGATTTAAGTGTATATTTGGGAGACAATTTAATGGTTTAAAAGCATGACTTTTGGAGTTATGCAGACCTAGATTTGAGTTTTTAATATGCCACCCAGAATGTGTGACCATGACCAAGTTACTTTTATATATATCTTCCTAGGTCCTACCATTGATTTTCTGATTCCATAGAAGCTCTCCAGGTAACCTCAATATACCTGCATTTTCATTTGAAATGTTCATGTGGAGACTTATGGTCTGTCCATGACTAGCTAGTATCAGATTTAACCCTACTGTCTATTAGCTATTTGAAAGGCATTGGTCAATAACCAATATACACCAAAGATCCTTGAAAGAGGGAAAGCATACAATGTAAGTCCCATATTCACCTCAGCTTTCTCCCTGAGGATATTTTCCTAACTGTGGAGCAGAGAAATAGAAGCTGAGCAGAGGGCAGCAATAGTCTTGATGGATGTAAAAAATGGATATTAGCGTTCAGAGACTGGTAAGGAGGCTGAGATTTGGGTGACAAGATATTACAGTGGAAGGAGACGCAGAAGAGCTACTTAAAATCTTCACTAAAATTTCCCTCAGGTCCATAGCCAAATCCCAAGCTTTGCATATGCAGGACAAGACTCCAGAAAATCTAGCAGAAAACAGCTATGAGAGATGGGGCATATTAAGAGTTAAACAGAAATTTTAGAGGTCATACAGTGCTGGGGAAATGCTGGGAGTTCTAAATCAAGCAGAGTAGAGAGGCTTTCATGAACTCTCTGGGCATTTATTTGGGACCCCAGAAACACCAAGCTATAGGAATAAGAGCCTTATCTTTAGAATAAGGGCTATACCCTAGGATTAATAAAAAGATAAAAAATATACCTACTATACCGAAGTCTAATGGGACTAAGTCTATACCCAAGGTTCAATGGGATCAAGATAATCTTTTGTAATTTAATTATATTCTAGAATAAGACTTCAAAATACTTAGGGAAAGATAAACTAACAAGAGCCTCTACAGTGTATCATCTACAATATCCACAATACAAGGTAAATTATAAGATATATAAAGAGACAGGGAAAAGTTACTGATAATCAAAACAATAAAATTGTCTATAGAAGATGATCGAGATATGAATTAGCAGACAAGGAAATAACTATGATTGACATCTTAAAGAAAATGGGGGGAAAGGGACAAAATGGATTAAAAACTGGAATGCTCCAGTGGAGAATCAGAATCTATAAAAAGAATTGCGTGAACATTCTAGAATTGCAGAGTATAATACTGAACTTAAGAATTCACTGGATGAGTGTAACAGCAGAATAGATGCAGCAGCAAGCAGGATGAATGAACTTGAAAACAAATCAATAGAAAATAGCACACTGGGCAGGGTGCAGTGGCTCACGCCTGTAATCCCAGCACTTTGGGAGGCCAAGGCAGAAAGATCATGAGGTCAGGAGTTTGAGACCAGCCTGGCCAACAGGGTAAAAGCCCGTCTCTACTAAAAA
>NW_012116377.1:9084675-9086950 GCF_000951035.1 Colobus angolensis palliatus
AGAAAGAAAGAAAGAAAGAAAGAAAGAAAGAAAGAAAGAAAACAGAAGAAAGAAAACAGCACACTGAAGCACAGAGAGAAAAGCAAATAGAAGCACAGAACACAGAAGAGATGTGGGACATAACTAAAAGATCTAGTACAGTGCCGTCCAGTACAACCTTTTGTGATGACAGACATGTTCTATATCTGTTCTGTCCATTTGGTGTGCCACTAGGTGCCTTTTGAATATTCGAAATGTGGCAAGTGAAACTGAGAAACTGAGTTTTTAATTTTATTTTTAAGCAGGGTGCAGTGGCTCACGCCTGTAATCCCAGCACTTTGGGAGGCCCAGGCAGGTGGATCACCTGAGGTCAGGAGTTCAAGACCAGCCTGGCCAATATGGCAAAACTCAGTCTCTACTAATAATACAAAAATTAGCCGGGCATGGTGGCATGCGCCTGTAATCCCAGCTGCTTGGGAGGTTGAGGCAGGACAATCACTTGAACCCGGGAGGCGGAGGTTGCAGTGAGCTGGGATCATGCCACTGCACTCCAGCCTCGGCAACAAGAGCGTAACTCTGTCCCAAAAACAAACGAACAAACAAAATTTATTTTTAATTAATTTTTTATTTGTATAAATTTAAAGGATACAAATACAATTTTGCTACGTGGATAGATTGCATAGCTGTGAAGTCTGGGAGCTTGTAGTGTATCTATCATCACAGCAGTGTATACTGTACTCACTAAGTTTAATTTAGCCAGATGTGACTACTGACTGCCCTGTTGGGTAGTGTAGTTTTAAAATAGGCATACTTAGAGTTCCAGAGGAAAGGAAAGAGAAAATGGGACATGATAGACTCTAAGGATAAGAAGGATATAGTACTCCTTCTAGAGTAGTATATTGGACATTGATTCCTTAACATTCATTTCACCCCAGATCATTTGTTCAAACCAGTCATACTGATTTCACTCCCATTTTTATTTACAGGTTCAGGACTGGGCTTGTCTTAGTGAGTATGAACCAACGAAATTGAGGAGAGATTTGCTTAGAGCTTCTGGGAAAGAGAAGTCAATGTCTGCCTGTGTTTCTCCTTCCTTCTCCTGCTACCCCTATCACTTGGGGAATAGTGAAGCATGTTGCTCTGTTACAGCTGGCAGCTGTCTTAGAACCATGAAGGGAAACAGCCTTGCAATGAAGCTCTCGGCCAAACAGTGAGATCTCAGCAGATGAGTGAGACAGAAAGATCCCGAGTGCCTGAAGACAGGCTCGCACTGATTCATCAATCTTAAACCTCACATCATTGTCTCTGAATGACTACTTAAAATGTGAATACATTTCCTTGATATTTAAGCAAATTTTACTCGTCTTCTGTTTCTTGCAGCCCAAACCATCCTGACACCCAGAGTCACATGCTCATGATGTTTAGTGTGCTTGTTCATTCACGTGTGGAGTGCTCATTGTATTCCAGACACTGGAGAAGACACTGGGGATAAAAGATCAAGGCCACGGTCTAGTGAGGGGGACAGACACATTCCACATTCTGTTCATGTTAATAAAATGTGAAAAGTACTACAAGAGACGTATATTGTGGGCGGGCAGTAGAGGAGCACTTGGTCCAACTTGGCAGAGGTAGGGTTAGGGAAAAGCATGGATGGCTTCTGGGTGGCAACACCTGGACAGCACTTGAAAGACAACAGGATTTCATCATGCAAAGAAGGTGTAGTTTGAAAGGGCATTTTAATCAGAGGAAATAGCTTGAGCAAAGGCCTGGAGGTTTAAAGCAGCAGCATAAAATGAGGGATAGAAAGAAGGGATAGTAGGAGATAGGGAGATACCATATCACGAAGGGCAAAAGATGCATTGGGGAACCACTGGAGGGGAGTGATAGCTCAGGTTTGCTTTTAACCCTGAAGTGAGTGTCTACACTGAGACCCTCCCAGATATACAGGCATTTATCTCATTGCAAAGGGGAGACCAAGCCAGCCTTGATCTCATAGAACAAAAATCAACTAGCACATTGCAGACTGCTCACCAACTGATGGTCTCTGCCTCCACTTTCTCCTCCATTTTGTTCCCTCTCCCATCTTTTTCACACAAACTTTTCAAAAGTCTGGGTCAAAGAAGATAAAGATCATAATATGATAATATATGAAAAATACTGAGTATAGCATATGATACATAGCAGATCCAGAAAGCATGCTAGTCTCTTTCCACTTCCCCTGGGTTCAGACAAGATAAACTGGCAGTCACAACAACTAGTTGCTGTCTGATTAGAGAAACTAAGACTGAAACTTCAT
>NW_012116377.1:9087280-9127986 GCF_000951035.1 Colobus angolensis palliatus
TCGATCTCCTGACCTCGTGATCCGCCCGTCTCGGCCTCCCAAAGTGCTGGGATTACAGGCTTGAGCCACCGCGCCCGGCCACACACACTGTTCTTGACAGATGAGCTGCAGTTCAGCTCTGTCTGAAGAAGTACACGCTCAATGCTAAGCCTTAAAAGGCCACTCTCCTTGCTCTTGCCCTCCTCAAGTTAAGTGATGTAATAAAAAATCTCACCAAGTCATTAATATAAATATTTTCAGACTTTAAATAAGGTGTTTTTGCATTTTATTTCCAGCCTGTGAACCTGGATGCACTTTATTCCCTGCAGCAGTGGCAACACACTCACTACCCTCCTGTGGTGAAGGAATGGTCATCCAGGAGCCAGCAAGTCAAGCAGATGAGAAACAGAACTAACCAAGCCAGGAGCCAGCCCAGACAGCCCCGGGATATTGACTCTGAGTGGCCAAATTCCTTCCATTTGAACCACAAATGCTGATAAAATATTTTCAGGAACAGAGTGAGGGAATGTACTTCACTCACTTCCCAAAATGTAGACTTGAAGAGGTCAAATCCTATTTAATCCAGGCTGAGAAAATAATGCCCAACTTTATCCCAGAGCTAAATTTAGGCACTGAGATCTGGCCCTTGGCAAGTTAATTTAGATGAGCTAATGGTTGTTCCTGGCATAAGGGATACACTCAATAAATGGTAACTATTATTGTTACTGCAAAAATGGAGTGTCTGTTGGATGTTCTCATCCAGTCCTCCCACACATCCTAAAATCAGCTGTGCCAATCACTTGCACATCTGGGAACAAAGCTCCACCTGAGGCTAAGGAGGAGGCAGCTCTTCATTCAGGAGCCCCTCTCTGGGAGAAGGAGGCAGGCCTCCCTGCGGGAGTCCTTCTCTTGGGGAGAAGACCACCACCCAGCTATGTTGGTATGTGCTAGGTGGGCCTCACCTTGAGCTTAGGAGGGGGACTAGGCACCCCACTTTGCCCCTTCTCCCCTCTTCCAGCAGCAGCCTCTGCAACGGGGCTCAGGCAGATAAGGGGCCATGCAGGGAGCCAGGCTGGGCACATCCACAAGGAGAAGCTTGGCAGTGTTTCCAGCTTCCAGACCCCGCAAGGTTTACTCTGCAGGGCTTAGGAAGAACTTACTGAACGAAGAGCCCCATCACTCCTCAAGGCTGGCAGAGGACCAAGGTGAATGCCTGTGTTTAGATAGCACCCATTGTCCCTAAAAGTAGGGCAGAGGCCAGGTGCGGTGGTTCATGCCTGTAATCCCAGCACTTTGGGAAGCCAAGGTAGGTGGATTACCTGAGGTTGGGAATTCAAGACTAGCCTGACCAACACGGAGAAACCCCATCTCTACTAAAAACACAAAATTAGCCGGGTGTGGTGGCAGATGCCTGTAATCCCAGCTACTCAGGAGGCTGAGGCAAGAGAATCGCTTGAACCCGGGAGGGGGAGGTTGCAGTGAGCCAAGGTCGCACGATTGCACTCCAGCCTGGGTGACAAGAGCGAAACTCCGTCTCCAAAAAAAAAAAAAAGTAGGCCAGAAATGCAATAACCAGCTAACACATGATAATGTTTTTAGTAACCTTCATAATCACTTCTTTCACTTTCACTTTTCTGTGCCTTAAAAGAAATTAAAATTAAAATTTCACTTAATTATCCATCCGTCTTCCAAAATGTCTTTGGGATTTGTTCCCACTCATGTCCCATTGCCAGCTCTCCCAACATGAAGGCCTTGGTGCTGCTGCCTTTGCTCCCTGACATCCAGTCACTGGTCTCATTTTCTTTCCTTTAAGAGTGTCTTGAGGGTTTGCCCCTTCCCTTTCTACTTTCACTACCACCTCATCTGTTCCCACTTGGATTAGTATAAAAGGACCAGAACCGGTTTCCTGCCTCCAAATCACTCCTCCATTGCAAGGTGAAACTTGCTAACACCCTGGTTTTCAACCGTGAGTGCATTAAGGTAGCGTTCCTAGAAACCATTCAGCAGTAGGTGGTGCTCTTGTGCCAGCTCAATGTTCACAGAAGTTCTATTCTCAAGCAGCCCAGAGAGTACAGACTGTGTCACGGTCAACTATTTATTTACTTGGCACTATGTGCCTCTGATCAACACAGAGTAATTGAAGACACTGGTCCTGACCTCCAGAAATTTTCAATATAATTGGGGGAATGAGGTCTTTGAGCACCTAGCTATAATGCTAGATGGGATGGAACAGGGATGATTTGAGGGGGATGGATAAGGGCTGCAGGAAATGCTCAGAGAGAGAAAGAGCACCTCCAACAGGGGAGAACAGAGAGAGCAGCATCTGAGCTGGACCTTCAGCTGAGGGAGGGCTTTAATAGGCACATACAGTGGAGCAGGCATTCCAAACGAGAGGAGTGTTGGCAAGAACAAAGGCATGAAAAGGTGGGAATGTGCAAAGCGCAGAAGAGAGTACCCTGAGGGATGGGAGCTGAATGTCCAAGTCCAGTCTCACTCTCCATTCTAGGGCCCTTGTGTTTGTACCCCCTCTTGCCACCTCATGACAAGGTCATCTCCCCAGGGAAATCTGGGACAAGCTGGTCAACCCAATCTCTAAAGAGGATGGAGGAAACCAAAACCTCTTTTATCTCTCCACCAGAAAGCATATGTTACAGAGTATATCTTCTCACCACAGCAGCAGTTGTTCCTATAGCAGGACATTCTTATGCTAGAGAAAGCTTACTAAGGAGAGGCTGGAGGTGAGCAAACCAAAAGAGTGCGATTTCAAAGGGGCTGGGGGAAGAACCCTTCTGGGATTCCAGCTAGTGGTAGATTTCCTCCAAGAGATTAATACTCCTTTGTGTGTGTGTTTTTTTCTTTTTTTACTATACTTTAAGTTCTAGGGTACATGTGCACAACGTGCAGGTTTGATACATGTGCCATGTTGGTTTTACCACAGGTTTCCGACTCTTTACAAGATAAGACTATGAGGCTTTAGCTCTCCTTGGGAATGACCTCAGGAAGAGCCATGGGATACAGGAACGGGGTTGAATAGTAGATACCCTTGAGTTGGGCTTTTTCCTGAGAAACAGTAACTACTACTGACCTTGGCACCAGAATGCTTTAACTCAACAGTTCCATACTAGAAAAATCTCTCTGTGCTCACATGTGAGAAGACATCCTCCTGTATTTACATATGAGATAGTGTCTCTCTCTATTCGAGTGAGAGAACATCATTCCCTGGGTGGGCGAACTCTTGGGGTTTCAGATCAACTAACTTGGGCTACAAAAACTAGTGCACCTACGCATACAAAATCTCATTCTCACCTGTGCAAGTGGTACCAAAAGCCTCAGACTCCTCCTGTGTCCCCTCACACATTTGAAAAACTGGTCCCAGGAAAGCTGCATTAAAGAGTTTAGAGCCCATGTCAAATGAAAATAGGCTGAAAGAACTCACAGAACTTTATCTGGTGAAGAAAAGATGAGGAAGGTCCCCACGCACTGTCCCCAAGCTGTGGGAGAGCTGCCCTGTAGGGGAAGGAAGAAAGTGGTTCCCCAGTGACCCTGGGAGACAGAGCTGGGACTACAGGGTGGAACTACAGGAGAGTAGATTCTGGCCTGCTGGAAGGAGGACTTTCTAACAACCGGGGGCTACAGAGCAGTGGAACAGGCTGCCTCACAAAGCTGTGGCTTCCTCAGCCCTAGAAATGCTCAGAAGAATCTGGAAAAATGCACATCTGGAAGGGAGTTCTGCCCTGGGTAAAGGATTGGACCTGAATCAAAGACTCTAGGATTCTCAGATGCTCCTGGCAAGACATGAACCATTTGCTAGAATCCAGTTTTCCTCGTGGTCCACTGGTTATTCCATGGACTTCTGACTCTCTGTTGTGCTCTGAATCCTGGTAACCCACATGGCGTGAACATGGACCTCCTGCACTCCTCCCTGTAGAGCCTGTACTCCAGCCACACTCGACTACAAACATTCCCAGGATCCAGCCTGCCTTTTGAGGCTGCTGTGCCTTTGCTCACACTCTTCCATCTCCCTGCATCCCAAACCTGGCTGAACATTTCTCCCTCTATGCTCCCACAGCACTGATAGACACGGTTGTGAACTTACATGTGCAATGGCTATTTGTTTGCTGGTGCCCTCTGCTCCAACATGGCAAGCCCTGAATGCAGCTCATCTTCCAAATGCCCATCCCAGGCATAGTGCTCAGCACAGTGATTGGCTTATCTTCAGCAAGTGTTCTCTAAGATCCTGCCAGCCTGGTTACAGCTTCCATTTCCTTTTCTCCCTGCTAGTAGCCGACCTTGTGTCTAATACCCACTGATGAGTTCCTCCTCAAGATCCCTTTTTGGTTTCTCCAGCCACCAGGTTCTACTTCACCTCCATGCCCTGCTGCCACAGGCTGCTTACTGTCTACTCTGGCATCTTTGTTGTGGATAGGGCTGTATTCCCCATGCATGCCTCACAAGAGAGCCTCCCCAGGCAACTGTCTACTGCTGATTCCACTCATTTACACAGGCCAGCACAAGTCTGTCTCCACAAATCTGCCATTTGTTCCATGTGCTGAGTGTCTTCAAGGCTCCAGCCACAGTGGAAGATTTATGTATATTTTCTTTAACTCATACAATAATCCTAAGGCATATATTAAAATCTACATTTTAGAGATAAAGAAACCAGTGTTCAGAGGGGGTGAACTGAACACAGTCACTCAGCTACAAGTGGCCCAGCAGGGATTCAAACCCAGGTCTCTCCAGTTCCAAAGCCAGTGCTCTCTCCGTCCCCCACAGGAGGCCTGAACTCTGCATGGGACTCTTCCTTAACTCTGACCAAGGAAGGAAGCAGGAATGGAAAAGGAAGGCCATGCAACACGTTCAGAGAGAACAGGTGCACGAAAGGTAAGGACAAGCCTGAGGAGATGCCAGGGCAAGGACCAGGAAGGTCACAAGTGGGAAAGGGAGCAGAAGGGGAACAGGGGAGAAGGGTAGAAGGTAGAAAAAAGAAAGGAAAGCAGGTTCTTCAAAGTAAAATGCCTGGAAAGAAACCTTGGGAAAGCTTCCCACCCCAAACAGAGACTCAATTTGTTTTACTTTATAAAGTACACCTGAAATGTCCTTAATTCTTCAAACAGGGTACCAAAACCTTTCCCGTTTCCCCTACTGCGGCACAGCTGACATGTTTCCTTTTTGCTTGGACCACCTCCATGCTTTTTCTCCCATACATACTAAGACACCCACCCCACCTCCACCAGCCCTACCCCCACCCAGAAACCAATAGAGACCTTGATATCTTAACTCACCCAGGTTCTAGCCACTGGGGTGGTGACTCTCTAAACCATCTTTTCCTTACAATGTATCAAGAATTACATTAGTACTAATTCTGATTTTCTCTGCACTGCCTTAGACTATCCTCCATCCAAGCGCTAGGGTAAAAGTAGAGAGACATAGTCCCAGGAGAAGGCCTGGCACACAGTAGACACTCAATATCTGTTGATGAATGAGTCAATGAACCTTTCTCAGTTACTGCCCTGCATCACATACACACACACACACACACACACACACACACACACATTTCATCTCTGATCAGACCTTCTTTTCACAGCTCACCTCAATTGCTGCAGACAGAGTCAGTGTGACAACCCAGATTCTGGAAAGTACTGTTAACACAGTGTCTCAGTTCTCAGTTCCAAAGAGTCAGTATGGGGTCCACAGTTCTATGGGGTCCATTCATAAGCAGGGGCTGCATAGGCAAACTCTTTACACACAGCAGTTCAGGTCTTGGCACCTTCTACCCTCTTGAGAGCACTGTGGAAGCGAGCCAAGCCTCATGCCTGAGCATTCTTCCCCATCCTTCCTCCATTCTGTTCTCCACACCCACACTCCTCCTGCAGGCCTGCTAATCTCAGGACACAAATGGGGCTGAAAATGCAGGAGAAGGAAGAAAGGAGAGAGAGAAAGGATTTAAGAGGGAGAAAAACAGCTTTGGGAGAAAATACACACATGCAGCCTGTAGAACACTGTGACTTAGATTATTTTTGGAATCTAATGTTTCTAATGTTCAAGGGGAGGAAATGAGAAAAAGTAAGTCGGAATTCCCAGGACCAGCAGGCTGGAAATAATACAGGACACTGTGTTCTGTGTCAGGGGGCGGGACGCAGACACACTTCCTTGCCCTGAGCCCAGTCAACAGGAGGTGGAGGGGTTTGGTGGTTAAGGTCTCAGTACGAAGGGGGAGAGCAGGAACAAGAGGGCACCGGAGGCTTTCTCCAAAAAAAGCAGGAAATTACAACCACCCAGTAAAGGCCTTGCCCTTCCGGCCACCCCGAAGGTCACAGCTCTTTGAAGCCTCCCTCCCAACATGAAGGGCTCAGGCAATTGAACAACACAGAGACATGACACGCCCCTCTGGAGGCCTGTCCTCACCACAGCACTGGTGAGGACACATGTCAAGCGACCCTTATCCTCCTAGTCCCCAGCCCCTTTAGCCACCACCTAGGTTGCTGGCACATGCCACCATCTGTCCTGAACGGCAAGGAGCCTCCAAAGAGAGGGTGTAGAGAGTGTGTGTGTGTGCACGTGCACACATGTGTTTGCATGCACGCACGTGTGTGTGTGTGTGTGGGTGGGTGTGTGTGGGTGTGTGTGTTGGGAGAAGAGGGAGGAGCACCAGATTCAAAGCAGAGGACTCTATCTCAAGCAAACCACTCAAGCACACCAAGTCTCAGCTTTTCCATCTGTGAAATGATGCCCCTTTACGTGCACACCTGGCCTACCACATACAGTACATGGGAGCTCAGATGACGAACCATGGACTGGATGCTTTTGGATGGGTCTCTGCTCTGGGTCAAAGATTATTATGTAAAAGGAAGGGCTGGGCCAGAAAATCTCTAAGGTCATGGGTGTGAGAATACTTTGAACATTCCCAAAAGAATTACATATTGTAATTACTGCAAAGGCACTTCACTTTGACAAATGACAGTGGAATCATGTTGCTGCTGCCTCATGGGGAATGGGGGTATTGGAGGTGTGGGGAAGAGAAGACACTGTGGGCCAGGGCCCACCAGGGAAGTAGAAGCAGCAGGATTTCTCTACAACAGCCCCACTGGTTCTGGTCACCCCAGGCAGGATAAGACTTTGGGTCCTGATTTGGGCTCTAGGGAGTGACCAGAACTGTTTATACCTTGGAGGAAGAGGACAGGAAATAGCAGGGGATACTTTGCCCAGTGACGGGGCATCCTGGGGATGTCCTGCAATGCTAATGTGGCCAACAGGACATACCAACCTCCTCAAAACACAATAAGCACATCACCCTTAGCACAGTGGTCTGCTGCCTACCACGATGCCCAGTGGTGCCTAGTGTAGATTTTCTCACGGTGATTAACATAAAAGTAACATTATTTTGTTTGCACAGACTTCCAAGAATATTAAAATGCATAAACATTGCCATAGGAAGTATTTCTGGCCCCAAGTTTGCAAGAGAATAAGACAAATATGCTCTTAGCTATACTGCAAAGCAGAAGGTGACAAGTGTCTCAGATGTAGAGGGTGCATGGGGATGGGAGCTCACCTCTCATGGGACACCAGAAAGAACCACTTCCTCTGGGGCTGCTTCAAGGACAGACCTTGTTTTTCCAGAGGCCTTTCCCTGTGGAGGATCTCCCCGCCCTGACTCCTCAGGTGTAACCCCAATTTGACCTATGTGCTCCTCTTTTGTGCCCTGCCCAGGGGCACTGCATAGCCTGGTGACCTGCAGGGCCCCCATGAATCTATACCATAATTTCCAACTTCTCTCAAAAATCAATCCTGAATTTTGTTCCATTAAGGTAACTGAAAATGATTTAGAGCAGGTTCATTTGGAAGAGAGCATCAGTGACACTCTTCATGGTCTCAGCAGGCACCCATGACTGAAGAGTAAATCATAACTGAAATAGGGCAGGGAGAAGGAAGGGAAGCCAATGTTCCTGGAATAGTTATGCTGGGCCAGGCACCATGCCAGGCACTGCTACATACATCACCCCACTCAGTTCTCAAAACAACCCTGCGAAGAAGTTTGTCTTTTTTTTTTAAGCAAACAAATAAATAAACAAACAAACAAAACCTCAAGGGAGTAGGGTTTTATTTGCTGAGAGGTTTCTTATTTTTCATAATTACCCAAGGCAACAATCCTGAAAAGACAAGAACCCATTATAAATATGTAGGGAAGAACAAAAGAGCAAAACGTATTATACAATTGTTAAGTTGTAAAAGGGCTTTGATATTTATTTAGTGCAGCAAGTCTCGAAGAGGAACGAAGAGGAATGGATTGGGGTGGGGTGGGGCTTTATCAAACCACTCTGCAGATTCTGGTACATCTCCTCAGAAGTTTATTCTCAAATCATCACCACCTCCAAAGCTACCACCACCATCACCGTGGCCACCCCACTTCTCCTGCTGAAAGATGTCTTCATGAAGAGAGAGTATTGTGCATGAGAACAGTGCAGTGTGGAAGTAGAAGAAAAGTCAAAAGATGCTGAAGTAGAAGTAGCACAAATTCTTTATCTTTGTTTTGCCGCTAACATAATTGGGGGTGAGAAGTTAAAGATGTGCCTAATGTCTCACAATTGGTAAGTGTCACCCCAGGACAAATCCTAACCCCACCCACCACAGCTCCATTTCAGCATGGCACCCATGGATGTGAATAGCATTTTGCCATACAAAAATGAATACTGCAGGACGGCATTTAAAAATTAGGTTTTCCAAGGTGAGCTTTCCCATAGTGGTAAAGGCAGGGCCAGACAGCCACAGAGGCCACAGTCTCCGCTGAACACCTAAAAAACAATGAGAGATTCTCATTTGGGCTAGATGTCTTGGTCATGGGGGAGGTGGGCACCAAAATATCCTCTCAAGTAGGGTGATAGGATCTTGTCTTGGGTGTTTCCCAACCATGCATTTACACATGAAATAAATACAATGTGCTGCATAAACCAATAATAGGCATGATTCCAATACGAGAAGCCCCATTAGCCAGCTTTGTTCACTCTTTTGGGGATTCTCCCAAAGTGTGAGTATCTTCTCCTTTCCAGGATAGCTTTGGGCAAGACTAAAAAATGAGCCTCCTGGGTAGACATCAGTAGAGCTTCCTTTATTCAGAAATGAAGTAGATAAAGATTTCTCAATCCGTTAAGTCTAGTTATGCACCAGAGCTCTTCGAAGTACTGCTCCTTCTCTGAAAAGACTGGAAGACTGAGGGCCTTCCCTAGACCAGAAGGCAGAGGGGAGTTTCAGTGTTTTCTGATACTTATCATTGGCATCAGCACACTGACATCACAAGGTCATAATGACTGTCATCAGATGGCAAGGCTGGGATTTCTACAGTGTGTAGGAGGTAGACATGTGGACTTCACGGTTGCTTCTAGTTTTACCATTATAAGATGTGTCCTAGGCACCCAGTAAGGGGTGTGTATGGGGAGGATCCTCCACTGAGTAGCACTCACCCTTCCATTTGCCAAAGGCACATCTACAATGAGTCTACTTAATGACCTTTAAGACCACATATGGCCCCCAGTGGGGAAGAGGCCCATTCCTTCTCTTCAGTAATAGGTTGTGTTTGCAGGGCAGACACCTTCATCACACAGGGTCTATTGCAACTGGAGGGGTGGCCGGATGTCAAACAGGGCTGCATAGAGAGCCTTAATCTGCACCAGGCCAATGAGGGGTGACCTGGCTTGTGTTCTGTGAATACAGTGGAGGACAGGCCCATTAGTTATAGACCAGAGGGCACCCAGCTGAGACTGCAGTGGTTCATCTAACATCATGCATTGTTTGAATCATCTCTGAATTACTCTGTGCTTCCACAGATTGCTCATTAAGACTTTCCTGTCATTCCTGAGCTGCAGTGTTCCCTCTTCTCTGAAAATTCTCCAAGCACAGAGGCTGTGCCTAGGACAGTACAGGGTGCACAGAAAGCATTTAATAAGTAAGAGTTTATGCAAAGGAAAACAAAAAAACTTTTGGAGGCATGGCTATGTCTATTACCTTGATGGTTTTACAAGTGTATACGCATGTCCAAACTTAGCAGATCATATACGCTAAATATGTGCCACTTATTATTTATCAATTATACCTCAATAAACCTGCTTTTAAAAATAAAAAAAAAAGTGAATACACAGGAGCTTATGTGCTCACTTTCTTAATTAGATGGTGAACTGCTCCAGACAGAACTTCTGGCCACTCCCCCTTTTGGGGGCTCATGACAGCTGTTCAACATTGATTATTAAATGAATGAGTGACTTGCTTTATGAATTATCTGTGGAACAGAGGCCCTACTCCCTAGAGGCTTAATTGGGAGAGAGCATGGTCCACTCCCCAGCACCTCCAAGATGGGGAATGTGGGGGGGTCACCACAGGTGTCAGGGGAAGAAGTGAGAGGCAGCTTCACTCCCCAAGGCCAGCTGGTAAATGGGGAACACCAACCCATTTTCAAGCCCTTGGGAACAAGCTGTCACCCTGCAAGGCCAGGGGCGAGACTGTGCCCACCTCTTTTACAAAAATAGAGGCTGAGCTATCACCAGACTCCTCTGATTGCCAAGAGCTTCCCAGATCTGGAATTAGAGGCCTCCGCCAACCAGCCTCCCACCAGAAGGAAGACTAAGACTTGGCTCAGACGGTAACTATTTCCTCAAGCCCTTGTTTAGATGTGGATCCACACTCACAGCCCTTATTCCAAACCATTACCCTCTTCACACCCTTCCAAAGTCACCAAATAAGTCAAAGGCTGAGGCACTCAGCTCTGAGCAGATATTTTAAATTAATCTTAAAGCAACTTAAAAGGACTGTTTTTCTACCCTGTCCAGCACTCAGCACATTTTCAGTGGCAGCTGGGTCAAGCTTGAGTGGCATTTTCACCACTGACTCAACCTCAAAATATTCCTGGGCTGCCCTCGTCCCATCCTCCTTTTTGTTCCCTTGTTTTGAATATTCTCTGCCTCTCTCCCCACCCCTCTACTCACATGCACATGCATGAACATACACACGTGCACATTCGCACACTCCCCCACACTCCTTTTTAAGGTATGAGCACATCACACAACAGGCATTCTAAACCTTGGGTTCATGGATAGAATTCAGGGATCATATACTTGGATAGGAAAAAATTCATATCTTTATTTTCACTAACCTCTAACTGAAATATAGCATTCTCTTCCATTATGAACATAGGCAACAAACTGCATTAGTGTTAGCAATGCTGGTGTCTTTGACTATAATAGAAACACACACATTTTCATATCACATGAGGCTTGTTGTCCTGAAACATCATTTATTAATGTTCATCACTACTTCAGGATTATAATAGTTAAATTAGACTTCAAGTAGATCTTATTAGCATGTTAATTAAAAAGTACAAATTTTTAAAATGTAATAACTGTATTTCTTTATTTTATTTTTAACACGTAATTTAGATTCAGGGGATATTTTGTGCAGGTTTATTACCTGGGTATAATCCTATCACCCAGGTACGGGTATAATACTCAATAGTTAGTTTTTCAACCCTTAGGCCCCTCTCTCCTTACCGCCTCTAGTAGTCCCCAGTTTCTATGTTGCCGTCTTTAAGTCCATGAGTATCCAATGATTACCTCCCACTTATAAGTGAGAACGTGTGGTATTTGGTTTTCTGTTCCTGCAAATAACCGTGTTTAAGTAATTGCTTTCCAAGCCTATGTATATTTTTTGTATATTTACAAATGTTATTCTGAGAAGGGGTCCATGTGCTTCACCAGACCAAAAGAGTCCATGGCACAGAAAGAGCCCCTGCTATGGAATGAGCATTAAAAGGTAGGATTTGGGATTTTTCTCTAGGGCCATCAGGCATGCACCAGGAGACTTAGGGGCTAACAGGTGGTGTTCAGTGGTAGCAGGAAGTAGGTTCTGGGAGCAGAGGGACAACAGGGTTATTGGATAAGAGCTTGGATGGGCTTTGGAGACAGACTAAGACAGTGGCCCTAGCTAACCAACAGTATGACCTCGGGCCAGCCACTTCACCTCTCCAAGTTTCCATTTCTTCAATTGTAAAATAGTAATTATCATATACTATAGAATTCTTAGGAGCATGGATTGAGAGAATCTATGTGTAACAGCAATTATTGCCCTGTTGAATGGAACGTGGCAGGCCCTAGAAGGGCAGCGTCCTTGACCTGGGAACTTCTGGAGCTATGGTATGCTATTTGCTTGGTTTTTCAGACAGGCACTATCTGTGCCCTATGCAGGCTTCCCATGTCCTTGAGCCTCAGGGATACCATGAAGTGCCCCAAACTCTAAAACATGCCTAGGCAGACCTAAGTCCTCCACCTCCCTTTCTGTCCCTTGCTCACTGAAACAGGCACCTAGGCCAGGCTGCAAAGCACATTCCCTGCCCCAGAGCAAAACAGGCCTCAAGAAAAAAGAGATATTCCAGATCTTTCCAAAACTGGCAATAGAGCCAAAGTACCTGATTCTGGCTTCACAGAACAGCTGGCTCCTGCCCTGGCATCTCATCACTCGGTGAGCAATGCAGGAATTCTGAGATCTAAGCTGCCCTTCCCAGAGCAGCCCAGGCCAGGGTCAGACTCAGGCTGCCAGGCCACTGGGCAAAGAGCCCCAAGAAAGGTCAGAAGTTCCCAAAACTTGCTTAAATCATATTCAAAAGGTATATAAAAAGGGATATGCTATAAAAAGTGATACGCATTTAAAAAAGGCATATACTATTTTTTTTACTATGTTATAAAAAATTAGAAAGCCTTATAAAATTATACAGAGAAATTAACCATAAGCCTGCCCCAAGGAAGCAAAACTATTAACATTCTGGTAAATTTTCTTGCAGTTATATTTAGTACATAAATTGGGATCACACTTATACAGAGACTTTAAGATCTCAATTTCATCATTTAAAAATACCTAGAGACATTTTTCAATATGAGCTCTTAAAAGACAGAAAACCATCACATCAGACATTGTAAAATTTACAGGTTACTGAGAGATGTCATGGCATCCCTAAGAACAGTACTGTCCATTTAAATATAAGTTACATCCAGAAAACTGACAGGAGGAGAGCCTACTGTCTTCTTCTTAAAGCACATATAATAGTAAAGTCTTCTTTCTTCTCTTTAGCTTAAAGAGAATCTAGGGAAGATACCCTTGGATCCTCAGCAAAGAGGCACTATATGCAATTTTCCTTTTTTACATTCTCTTATCTTACTTTCCCCTTATCAGGGGAAAGCTTTGAAAATTCACTGCTGGAAAAAATGGTGTCTTACTCAAGAAAGTGCTTAGCAGCTAAAGAGAAACCTCTGGAAACAAGAGGGTATGGCAGGAAGAGCCCTGGACTTGGAAACAGAAAAATGCTGGATTCAGATGTCAGCTCTGTCACTGTAGACCCAAGATCAAAGAACATCCATTTCCCTGCATGTCAAGAGAGATGCCACCACTCAACCCGTAAGGATCAAAGGATTAAGCAGATTAAATAAGACTGTGTGAAAAGTGGTTTGTCAATGGTAAAATACATTGCAGGGCCATAATCACTAGTTAATATTATAGAGGTTGTTAACAGTACTGTTTTTGTTCCTTAGCTGGCTTGAGCAACTCATTACAGGTACTCGGGGCAGCTTCTAACAGTAGGTAAAAGCATGGACCCTGGAGCCAGACTGCACTTCCCAGCTTGGTGAATTCTTTAACCTGTCAGTTTCTTCATCTATAAAATGTGATTATAATAGTACGCCTATCTCTTAGGACTCTTGAAAGGATTAAAATGAGTAAATTTACACACAGTGCTTAGAACAATACTGGGCACATAATAAATACTATGTAAGGGTGAGCTTAAAAAAAAAATTACACTAGCTAAAACTAGTAGGCACACTGTTTTAAAGCTTTCCAGAAAAGTACTATCATTAATCAGAAAGCTGGATGAGCAACCTCTGCTCCCTCACCCCCATCCCAGCTCAGGTTTGGCCTGTTCCCTTCCTACCTTCTCAGCATCCTGCTCAAAGAGCCGCAGTTGAAAGCACTGGTCCAGCTTGAGCTTGCGCACGTGCCACATCTGGTGCAGGTGCTGCCGGGTGGAGTGCAGTTTGTCCAGGAGGCTGGTGATCTTGGGCACCAGGCTCTGGAAGTCGGCACTGCCCGGGATGCAGTTGCGTCCTGAGAAGCCATCGCTGCAGCGGATGCACTGCAGCAGCCGCTGCCCCTCTCGGTCCAGCTCCTCCACAGGGGCCTTCAGCACCTTTTTCTTGAGCTGTGTATGCTCATCAATAAGCCGCCGAGAGCCCTCCACATCCACGGGAAACTCCTTCCGGGCTAGCATCTCCTGGAGGTCCTCGAGGCGTGAGAGCAGGTGCACAGCGCTGTTGAAGAACTCCTCCAGGGAGAGCCGCAGTTCGATCCACTCCTCGTGGTTGTAGTCCAGGGAGCCGTCAAACTCCTCCGTCAGCTGGGAGGGGTCCACCAGTTTCGTGAGGCCCTCCACAGATACCATGCTCGTCTGGAAGGGGCAGACACAGACAAGGATACTCAGTGATGTTGGGGGAAGAACAGGGCAGAAATAGGATGAGGGAAAAGAACAAGGTAACTCCACATAATAATGACCACAGCCTGCCTCAGAAAGGGTGATGGGGAGCCATGGGACTCACTGGTCAGGAGTCACAGATCAGCTGGGATCAGCAGTTTCTACAGACTGCTGACTGCTTTAGCAAGCCTCTCCAACTGCCCCCCATATACCACCCCAGAAGAACTGCCTTTGTGTCCCTGCTCTCCTCATTTTCCCTCCTCCTGACCCCAAGTTCACTTCAATAGGGTTTCAGATGCTAGAAGCAGAAGCTGGAAGAAAAACTGACCTAGTTTCTGGGGGACAGTTTTCTACAGCTTTAAAACCAAGGCCCGTGGACCCAGGGTATCATCATAGTTGGATTAAGCAACGTGGGCCAGTGCTTGGGCTGCAAAGATTTCATAGTCTCATCTTTTCTGAGGCTCTCCCTGTTAGCTCTTCTGTGGTATGGTGAACAGAACTAGGGATGGGCAACAGGGGAGTCTGGGCCCTTGGTTTTCTCTGTGAGGCCCCTATCAGCTCCTGGAGAGCAGAGTGGAGAATGTTTGTCTCCAGGAAGCAAAGTGTCTCCAGCAAACGGTGATGCAGGCAACCACCCTAGTTTATTAGTAAACATCTTTTCCATCCGATAGGGCTTTAGGCTTCCATGAAGAATGAGAGGCTAGCAAATTAATATCTGGGTTTGGGTCCCAGCCCTACACTTACTAACTGTGTGACCCAGGGCAAACTATTAAGGTCTCAGAGCCTCAGTCTCCTCCTCTGAATAATGGAGATAATAATTCCTTTCTTAAGGGGCTTGCAGAGATTAAATGTATCAATGTGTGTAAAGCACATGAGGTGCATAGCATGGAGTACATGCTCAATCCCTGTTAGTGCTCACTCTGATGACCTGAAGGCTGCATCATTACTCAAAACCTGAAAAGCAATTGATCTCTGTGTCTTGCTACTCTCTGAGCATTCCCTCTTTGTTCCTTCTCTTTCCACCCCTCTCCTAAGAGGAAGGAAGCAGTTGCCACAGGCAGGAGGGCTGGTCTGGAACAATGGTTGTCAAACTTGACTGCTCATTAGAATCCTTTGGGGAGTGTGCAAAAACACCAATGCTCAAACTTCATCCCTAGAAATTCTGATTTAATTGGCTAAATGGGAGCTTGGACATGAGTAGGTTTAAGAGTCCCTCAGGTGATTCTAATGTGCAACTAGAGTTGCAAACTCCTGCTAATCTCCATCCTTGCTACTCAAAGCATAGCTCTCAGACCAGCAGTATTGGCATCACATAGGAGCTTGTCAGAAATGCAGAATCTTAGGCCTTACCCCAGACCTACTGAAGCAGAATCTGCACTTTCAAAATCCCCAGGAGATTTGTGTGCATTAAACTTGAAAAACCCTATTCCAAAGTACCTTCTCCTTCAAATTTGGCTCAAAGTTTACCACTTCCAGGAAGTCCTCCATAATTATACTTACCAATTAGGTATAAGTATCTGTTGTTGAACAAGCTTATACTCTCATCTGTGTATCACTTGTTACCCCACTCGGCACTAAGTATTAAATTCACTGTTTTTAAGATACTGCCTTATAAATATTCCTTTGATTGGGAGGCCCCCAGCTATCTCTCCTATACCTCTTATTTAGGAGACAGAGACAAGCCTGCTCAGCTTAGAGTGAAAGAGGTGCAGAGAGATGGGACATGCAGACCAGCAATGCTGAAGCATAAGTATCAAGACTTACTGAAAAGATTCTTTTCAGTCTCTTCAGCTTATACATTTATAGGCTTGTTGTCACCACTTCTGTATAAACAAGCCAAAATATAAAAAGCATTTCCCTACAGGACTCCTACTGTTCCCGAGGGGTGCTGAGAGACTATAATAGGTCACTGTTTTTATACCAAGCCAAATTTCTTGTATTGTTTACACAGAGTGAGAATTGGCTGCATCAAGGGTCAGGTCATTGTGCTCAAATCACAGCCTATTTGACACCACACACAGGCGCTCCTGGCCCCCAGGGCACAAAAGTCTGGAATGGGAAGCTGCTGAAAGATTAAAAGCAGCTCTGCGTTTTCAACACACACACATTTAAAAGCTCATCCCCTTGCAAATGAGGACTAGAATTCCGAAGAAGGGAACAGTTCAAATTTGGCTGGAACATAGACACTTAAATCATTGATTTAATCTGATGTATTGTCATTTAAAATTCTCAGGGGAAACATATACCCTCTAGAAAATTTAGTTTGAAAACATGTTTTCCTTGATTATGAAAGTAATACATCATCCTTGAAAAAATAAAAATATATGAAGTAAATAAAAACCACCCATTGTCCAGTCACCTAGAATAAACCATCACTAACATCTTCAATCTCAGTTTTCTTTTCCATACATACACTTTAAAAACAAATCTCAGATTATACTATCCATATTGTTTTATCACCTGCATTTTACTAAACAATAAATATTTTAATACTACTTTTTCTAAATATGGTTGTTCATGGCTTCATAGTATTTGGGTTTTTTGTTTGTTTTGTTTTGTTTTTTTGTTTTTGTGAGGAGTTTCACTCTGTCACCCAGGCTGGAGTGCCATGGTGCAATCTCAGCTCACTGCAACCTCCACCTCCCAGGTTCAAGCGATTCTCCTGCCTCAGCCTCTTTGAGTAGCTTGGATTACAGGTGCACGCCACCACGCCCGCCTAATTTTGTATTTTTAGTAGAGACGGGGTTTCGCCATGTTGGCCAGGCTGGTCTTGAACTCCTTGTTTGGACGAACGGAGGCAAGATGGTGCACTTCCGGGTTCTTCACTCCCAACTTTTCCCGCGCATGCGAAAATGCAGCCCGCGACCCGGGAAGGTGCAGACCAACTGGGCATGCACCAGGTGACGTCAATCCGAAGAGACCAAGATTTACCTGGTCGCACCTGCGGAACGCCCCCCACACGCCCGTGCCCCGCCTATTGCCCTCCCACTCCTAGAAAAGCCGCTCTCCGCCAGTGAGCCACGCGGCCTTCCTCCAGCCCCACTGATGTCGGGATGCAGGAACCCCGCCCGAGAGCCCCACGCGGCGGGGGGGGGGACTCTGTCGGCCTTCTTTGCAGGAGGCCAACAGACTTCTTCCCCACACCTTAGGTTACCAAAATAAACTTGCAGTTTTGCTCCTGACCTTTGCCTACTTGCTGGTTCTTTTGTGCTCGCTCCGGTGGTCTTAGAAAAACAAGTCACTCCTGACATGAAGTGATCCGCCCTCCTCAGCCTCCCAAAGTGCTGGGATTACAGTACAGGCATGAATCACCACACTCAGTCAGTATTTGTGTATTAATGTCACCAACATTAATGGCTAGCAAGGATACAACCTATATATGTGTATGTATATGTACTATATATGTATAAATATTTATGCACATGTGTACATATACTATTGTATAGGAACATATGAGCTGTGATGAACATTCTTGTAGACATTTCTTATTTGCAATTTTACCTGGCTTTTTACCTTCTTGTTTGTTGAAATTTTGTATTAAGAATATTTTCTTAAATTAGGCTGGGCACAGTGGCTCATGCCTGTAATCCCAGCACTTTGGGAGGCTGAGGTGGGCAGATTACCTGAGGTAAGGAGTTCGAGACCAGCCAGGTCAACATGGTGAAACCCCATCTCTACTAAAAATACAAAATTTAGCTAGGCATGGTGGCAGGTGCCTGCAATCTCAGCTACTCAGGAGGCTGAGGCAGGAGAATCACTTGAACCCAGGAGGCAGAGGCTGCAGTGAGCTGAGATCATGCCACTGCACTCTAGCCTGGATAACAGAGTGAGACTCTATCTCAAAAAAAAAAAAAGAATATTTTCCTAAATTAGTTACTAGATACAGAAATACAGTTAAATAGAAGGAATAAGTTCTAGTATTCAATAGCACAGTAGAGGAATTGTAGTTAACAATCATTTATGATATATTTCAAAAGCTAGAAGAGAAGAACTGTAACGTTTCTAGCACAAAGAAATGATAAATGTTTGAGGTGATGGATATCCCATTTACTCTGATTTGAGCATTACACGTTGTATACAGGCATCAAAATGTCACATGTACCCAAAAATATGTACAACTATGATACAGCAATAAAAAAAGAACTGCTACATCAATAGACATAAACTCTTCCTAATGTTTTTGATACAAATTGCAAAGTTGCCTCCAGAAATAGTTGTCCCAATTACACAACCAACAACAGTAAATAAGACTGTCTAATGAAGGTGTGCATTGCGGACGATCTTGTGAGCCTCTGAAAGGGCATAAAAGTGTGTGCCCACCTTATTGCTAAACCTTCGTTCTGCTCTCACAAACATTTTGATTTTGTAAGTTCCTGTTTTTCTTTCTGTGGCACGGCAAGGTCACAAGACGCGTTTAAGTAAGGTACACTCATGTTGCAAAACCTGTTGTGAAACCTGTCGCAGTAAGATTAACTGCCTTTGTTCTGCTTCTGTAAGACTGCTTTCCCGCCTCAAGGTTTGCGAAAACAAGCCCTGCCCCTGCCCTGCAAGCCCCATCAGAATTTCAAAATTAACTGAAATACTAGAAATGGCAGGAACCAATCATAATCAGCCAAATCGCCTTGTTCAAATGTCAGCCAATCATACATCTGATTTGTATAATGACTCTGTGCCTGTTTACCCTAGACTATATAACACTGTCTTGAGCCCAGTTGGGGAGCTCTCCCGCCCTGTGCATTTCACGAGCGTGTGAGAGTTCCAGGTTTGAACCTGTAATAAAGATCCTTGCTGCTTGGCTTTGACTCTGGACTCTGGTGGTCTTCTCAGGGGAATAAACAGTCTAGGCATAACACCTCTTGTTCCTCCCCGTACTCTAACTGGTAAGGCCATGGTGCCAAGGAATCCTGAAATCTCAGCCCTTGAGGTGTCACATACTGTATGGTAGATGGAGAAGAAGTAGTGACGAGTGTGTTGATGGCAGAAGGGGAAGAGAAAGAAGATGCTAGGAGAGAGAAATCTGGCTCACCTCAAAGATGAATTTAGAGCTGCCAAAGTTGGTCTTCTGTTTCTGCCAGAAGTTGTCGGGTTTAATGATGAGGGCCACATGGATCTCAGCTGGAAAGGCTTCCTGTAGCGTTTTGAGGAGGGGCTTGATGAGGTCCCACTTGGAGCCCCGCATGTCGATGATGACAGTGAAGCCACGTTTGCACACGTCCTCACTGTGGGGAGGTCAAAGGTCAGTATGGTCACTCTGGGTAGCTAAGACTTTGAAGTACACAGTCAAAAAGCACCCGGAAACCTGCACTCCCCTTGACCAGAATCACTCTTCCAACTTCATGTCGGGTCTCTTGGCCACCTTCAAACCCAACTCAAACTGTATGCCTCAGAAAAATCCTTTCTACATTTGACCAATGGTCCTGGCATTCTGCCTTCTCCTAGCATTTGGCAAATAACTAGGCCTTCCTTTTGCAAGCTGAGTATCCCTAATCTGAAAATCCAAAATCTGAAGTGCTCCAAAACTTGAAACTTTAAGAGGGTCAACATGATGCTCAAAGGAAATGATCATTGCAGCATTTCAGAGTTTGGATTTTCAGATTAGGGATACTCACCCGGCAAGCACAATGCAAACATTCCGGAAAAAAAAAAAAAAATCTGAAGTCCAAAACACTTCTGGTCCCAAGCATTGTGGATAGGAGCTACCCAACCTGTAGTCAACTGCACTTGTTGGGATGTTTACAATTTGGATATTCACAATTGTATTTTATTTTTATTTTAATTTTTGTCCCCCTTTCTTGTTCCTAAAATGAATCATGTTTTCCCCATTGATATTCCAGTTCTCTAAAGACAGAAACCCTGTCGCCTCTTAAATCTGAGATGGAAAGTCCTTGATAGGAGATAGAGTGGGCCAAAGAATACTTTTTCAAAAAAGGGCTCTAGGTTGATTCTGCCAGTTGATGAGAGATGGTACACAAAGTATTAATAACATGTCTTTACCACCATTGTATTTAAGATGTACTACTTGTAGCTTATTATTATTTTTCACTTTTTTTAAAAGAGTCAGGGTCTCGCTATGTGCACTGGCTGGAGTGCAGTGGCTATTCCCAGGCACAATCACAGTGCACCATACTCTCAAAACTCCTGGCTTCAAATGATCCCTCTGCCTCAGTCTTCCAGGTAGCTGGGACTACAGCCTTGCGCCACCATGCCCAGCTTTGTGGTTTAAAATGTATGTCAACTTAAAAAATCAGGTCGCTGAGTCATGCTGATCACTCAGAAAGAGCCCAGAGTGGAACTGACTGCAACGGAAGATGCAGACCAGTTGTTCATGTATTTCCATTGTAAGAGTCACAGTGTAAAATGCATGTATCAGGATGTTAAGGGAGGATGAGGGAGGAGTAACTCTTGAAATCAAGGCAAGATGAAGTGACAGTGACCATCTTGAAAACCAAGACATCAGCAGGCTAAATAAATCAAGATGTTGTTATATAAGTTAGCAGCAAAGTTTAAACACTTGAACTTTGACTATAACTCCTGAGAATAGGAAGAAAAAAAATGAAGGTCAGAATAGTTATAACATCTCAGTTTGGAAGACAGTCTATGTTTGAGTAGTTAGGGGTCTTCTCTTATTTTTTAAAAGCCAATCCATTTATTTTATAATTCAAAATAGACATTGATTACTTCATATTTTAAAATATATATACCAGCATAGTATTTCCTTATGGTCTTTCACTTAATTTCCCATTTCCCAGACTGCAGTTGTTTAAACCACTATGTATGTTACATGACCCACATATGTGCCTACCACATATCAGTTGCTCACAGCTGCTGGCAGTAAGGTCACAGAAGGATTCAGGTCACAAAAAGAAATTAAAACCTTTTGGTGGGGCTTTATTCTCAAATTTCAACCAGTGATGAGATTGTTACAGCCTCATTAAGAGACCACAGCTCTTGACTGTGTGCGTGTCTCAAGCACAAGGTAGCTTACTTAGGCATCCCTGGTACACAGAAAATTCCCCAGGAGAGGGGACTCTCTCCAGCATGAGAGAAAGGATGAGTATTCTCCCCAAATCCTGCATCCCAAAGGAAAGGAGTTGCCTCTTTTTCCCTGACACTTATTGAAACAATGAGTGGCCAAAGTTTTCCATGAATAATTTTCTCTATCCTCTTGTCTTAAAACAATGTGACTTTTTTCCAAATTACAGGATTTCTTTCCCATTATAAGAGAAACACCTGATAACTACACAAAAGTTAAAGTAGTCAAAGATCCATGAAAGAGATGCTAATGGTAGGACTTTATAACACCCAGGCCTATATCCTTTCTACCTTTTCTGTGCATATAGTTTTCATTCCATGTACTGTTCTACTTTTCACTGTAACACAGTTTTTTCTCATGTCTAAAATTTCTTCCAATCTGTTGCACTTAGTGATAGTCCATCTTATGCCTATACCATAACTTATTTGATCATTCTCTTGATTGCTTTACAGAAAGGTATGTCAACTTACAAGTCCACCAGCAGTGTATGACAGTACCCCCCTTACTCTATCCTCACCAGCACTGGTCATTGAATTTTTAAAACCTTTGCCTGTTTTATTAAAAATACATTGTATTATATTTAAATGTGCATTTATTTGATTACTAGTTATTGCTATTTGGCCTGTAAATATTTCTTCTGTGAATTACCTGATCAGCTCTTTTATCCATCTTTCCATTAGGGATTAGAGGCTTTCTATTGGGATTTAGGGGTTTTATCACTGAACATCGTTTAGTGTAGCTTGACTTATATTTGTTGCATGCCCACCTATGTCAGGTTCAGCAATGTTAACTGTGGGTCTTGCCTTTCCTTAGAGATGATTGTCTTCCTTATTTCCCTGCTCCTCAGACTCCATCTCTGTTGCCATAATTATGCTGACCTGAGAATTCTTTGTTCCTAACAACAAATATTCTGTGTTGCTACCGAGAGCTGGAGGTCAACAATCCCTACATCTAAAGCTGGTGGTCAGTAGCAGGTTATGCCCTGTTAACTAATCATTTCTGACAACTAAGAATAGAAATTAGGTCCTAATATTCTATAGGAGGTTCTCAATAACTCAGGAGATGGAGAAAGAGGCCCAGGAGCTGAGTGTTGTGACCTAATATAATTGGCATCTTTCTGTGAAAAACAGGCTAATCTTCCAAGGTGCTTTGTGTGTTTGGTTTCAAGTAAGGGGCATAGCTGGGAAAGGGGAAACAACTATTTTACTGCGTGCTCATTCTGTGCTGGGGCTATAGTTCGGTATTTGCCATACATCATTTCATTATATGCTAATAATAACTTCATAAACTAGGTATGGTTATCTCCATGTGAGAGAAGATGAAATTGAGGCATAAAATTTGCCTAAGATCACATAACTAGTAAGTGGCTAAGCAAAAATTCAAAATGAGGACTGTTGACTTGAAAACCCAAGCTCAGGCTGGGCACAGTGGCTCATGCATATAATCCTAGCACTTTGGGAGGCTGAGGCAGGCAGATCACTTGAGGTCAGGAGTTCGAGACCAGCCTGGCCAACGAGGTAGAACTGTCTCTACTCAAAAAAAAAACAACAACAAAAAAGAAAACCCAAGCTCAGGTCACTATATCATACTCTACTCCACCACACTGACACTATGTATGGGTGTTCTTGTTTGGGGACAGGAGTCGGGGGCCGGAGATGAGGGGATTAAGTTAGGGGACTCAGAGGAGATGGGATAAATTAGGGCAAGGAGTCTAAGTGAGTGATCTCCCTTCTGCAGTCTGCGCAAAACCACAAAGTCAGAGAAGCAAAAGAGCGTGGCATATTGCGAAAGTTCAAGCAATTAACTCTGGTTCAGGCCTTTGAACGCAAGAGAGTGCAGCTCTGAGTGCCTTGGAGAGTCCCATTCTGGGCTCTGTCCCTCTTTTTGCACACACCCCCTCCACCCCAGGAGCCAAGATGACTCACCCACATAGAGTCTGTGCTGCACATCCATCTTCCCCTTGTAGGTCAAGCTCCTAGTATCTGAAACCCTAACACTCTCTGCCCAAAGGGCCCTTAGTCTACTTCCTGGACCCATGGGTATCTCTTTCCAGGGTCCAATTCCCAAGGGCAAGTAACATCACCATTTATGTGTACCCCTAGGCCCAAGGGATGACAAAGGGCTGCTATTTGAAAGGATGTGGCTAGAATATAAATGTGTGAACTGGGGTGTTCACTTGCATGCATGAGGCGCCCCTGTCATGTAGGGCTGAGTTGGGGAATAGAGAGAGAAGGCAGGCAGAGCATGAGTGGGGGCTGGTCTACTGTGCTGCTACATTTGGGCCTGGGAGCTCAAAGGAGTCCAACAAATCTAAATTTAAATTTGGCCTTCTAGGTTGCTGTGAAGATATATTTGTCAAGGTAGAAGGACAGAACATGTTTTATTTAACAGTTTGTTAGCTTGCTACATTAATTTTAAATATTCAAACAAACGGTATGTGAGCTTCCATTTGTACTCTTGCCTTAGGCACCACGATGTTAGAATCAGGCCTTGCAAGAGAAGAGACCGGAGAGGATGTAGGCTTCAAATCAGAATGCACTTCGTATGCCAAGGCTGGAGCATGGATTTGTCCTAAAGGCAACGAGGAACTACTGAAGGGTAAGATTCAGAGAAGGAACGTGATCAGGTGATTTGGATGGATTACCCTCCAGCTGTGCAGAAGGAGGGTAAATTGGGGTCAGCCCAAAGGAGTGTGTAAGAGTAGAAGAAGGGTCCTTGCTCAAATGACTCTTCATGGAAGTCTTCCATGGACCACTCTATTTAAACCTGTAACTGTCACCCAATACTCCTTATACCCGTTCTCTTTATTTTTCTCCTTAGCACTTATTACCATCTGGATAATATGTTTTATTTATTTACTGTCCATCTTCCCTCACTGGAAAGTAACCTCAGTAAGGGCAGGGAGTTTTTATTCATTTCACTGTTGAATGTTCAGTGCCTACTACAGTGCCTGGTGTAAATGAGGAAGGGGAGCCAGCAGTTAAGGGTATGAAAACTAGAACCAGCTTCCTAGGCCTGAATCCTGGCCCCATCATTTACTTATTGTGGAACCCCTCTGTGCCTCAGTTCCCACAATGTAAAATGTGAATAATAATTACAGGGTTGTCTTAAAGGTTAATAGACACAAATCACTTAGGATGGTGCCAGACACAGACTGTTCTATGTAAGTCTAAGCTGCCATAGGAGATGTCACTGGTGTCCACCTAGGATCCCTTTACTAACTACTATGCCTGTTCTCCAGTTCCAAGAGTGTTGGAACTATCAGCTGATGCCTGTAACCATCTCTGAATGCTTGCTTTAGCTGATGGCTATGCTTCTCCAAGAGAAACCTGGGCAGTTATATCCCCACACCAGGGCTGGCGAGTGCCTCTCTGGTGGAGGTGTGTCAGAGCCTAGTTCCTTTACCTCATTGCAGAGTAACTCTGAAGTGTGATGTATTTTCACCACCTCCCCAGTCTCCCCAGAAGGCTCCAGCTAGACTTCACCTGAAGTCTTCACATAGCCTTAGTTGGTTTTTCCCCTTTCCTTACTCTGCTTCTTTCTTCTAAGTTTTTCCTGAATAGCAGACCCTTAATAAATCATTTGAATCCAAATTCCTTCATACTAAACACAGCCTAAGACAGTTATTTTTATTACAGTTATAAATAATAATGTAAATATAAATTATATGCAGTTGGCCCTCCATATCTGTGGGTTCCACTCCATATATTCAACCAACCTTGATGGAAAATATGTACAGTCACCTCTCTGAATCAGTGGGTCTCAAACTTTGGTTGGTTGAATCTGCCAATGTGAAACCAGCAGATTTAGAGGGTCGATTGTATATTTCATTTATACATGAAATTCTGAAGGCAATTTGATATATGGTCTAGAAGTTAAAAGATAAACCAGGTGTGGAAATGTTTATTTAGGAGTCACACAGTGCCTGGCACATAGTAGGTGTTCAATAACATTTGCTGAATGAATAGACTCCCGAATGGGTGGTAGCTGATGTGCACACAAGTGGGTGAGATCCAACAAAACCGAGGAAGAAGAAAATAACCATCTTCTGGGTCAAGGATAGAACTGGCAGGAATATCAGTGTTTAAGAGATGGGAGAAGGAAGTAGATGACCCTGAGGAAAAAATGAAGAGAGGTTAGAGAGAACCAGAAGAGAAATGACATCAAAGAAATGAGGGAGGAGAGGATTGCAAGGAGGAACAACAAATGCTGCAGAGAATGGTCATTCACTGAGAGCAGAACCATTGTATTTAGCAACTAAGAGGCCACGGTCCCATGAGTCAGGGAAATTTCAGTGAGGTGCTGGGGCCAGAATTAATGCTGGAGCAAGGAAGCAGTCTTGCTGGTTAATCTCTGTAATGATTAGCAGGAAGAGCCACAGACATCAGAGGCTGCTTGTGGTGCACTTCCACCCCCTGACTCTGTCTCCCTGACCCCAGCAGTGGCCAGAGTCTGCATGGTGCTCCCTGGCCAACCCAACTCCCGCAGCTGCTCCCCAGCCTGCCCTCTTCTCCAAGGCTCCACACTCCCAGACCTCTTCTCTCATTCACTGTGTTCAAATGACAGCAGTTTCAGCAGACCCGTTTACAGTGGAACATAACTAACAGATAGCCTGCTTTCTCCCTTTAGGTGATTTACCTCTTAAAAGATATTTATTAGCCCAGATCAAACTTTCAAGGGCAGAAGTTTGCATTGTGTATGGTGAGGATGGGGGCATAGGAGGGTGAAGTTTGGAGCGGCAGACTTTTATATACTTATTTTTTATTTAAAAATATTTTTTAAAGCAGACTTTTAAATCCCCTCAGGAGGGGAAAGAACAGTGGGTGACCCCCTTCCTGTTCCCACACCTGCTACTTGAGAGGGAGAAGGCAGTCATTGCCCTGTCTCCCCTGTGCCCACCCTGCCCTATAGTTTCCCATCTGGGGCATGGGTCCCCTGAGGCCCCCTTGGCCAGGTTCTCACCCTTTGTGATAAATTACAATCCCTTCAAACTGAGCTGTGTTCTGTTTCATAGACTCCAGGGCTCTTGGGCCCAGAAGTCATAAATGTATACTGAATAACTGGATGATTGATCAGCTGTTTCTTGTACTCAGTTCTAGACCATTTACTCTTTTGTTCATTAAATGTCACTGGGGCTGTTTTCACTCAGTAGGCCTGTGCTATCTCAGAAAAGCACTTTCACCACTTTATGCCAATGCTTCTCAAACTTTAGTGACTTTCCTTATCACCTAGGACACTTGTTTAAAAATGCTGATTTGGGGGAAGCCTTCCAGATATTCTGATGAATGTTGGTTTGGGATAAAGCTCAGGATTCTCCCCATAGTGATCCAAGGACAACAGTTAGGCACTCTTAGGTGTGGTTTCTGAGAGTTTAATGATAAAAACTCGCTTTGTCTAAATCAGATATTATGATATGCATTTAATAAACAGTAGGTAACACACAAATATATCAGAGCAACAATGAAATAAGTCAGAACAACATTTGCAAGGTGAACAACAGCTACACCATATAGAAGCCTGCTGAAAATGTTAGTTTCTCTGTCCATGCCCTCAGGCATGGAGTCATTTATTGCAAGAATAGGCTTGGAAGGATTTCTGCCATTGGTGTAAATGTCTGGTTCTTTTTGCAAACACTAAGCTCCTCCTCTTGGCCTAATGGGGCTTTCCCTGAAGAGCTTGGCAGTTTCCTTTCCCAGTGTTGCTGCCTGTGCTCAGACACCTGCTGAAGATTTGCTTTCCCTGGTTCCCCTCTCTAAGTTGCCATGAAATCACTGCAAGGTTTCTGCTTCTTGTCATACACCTGACCTGGCAGCCACATCTCAAACCTCTGGGCAAGGCCTGGGTGTCTCTCCAGGTGCATGTTAGGTCCTGCCCACATCTGATGCCCACAAAGTCATCTCCTGACCCACTTGGCTGGCTCCAGGTCTGATGGATCCAGGTGTAGAGGGCCTCTGTGGGTGGGTGGGTGTGTGAGGAATGAATGAATAGGCGTGTCACAATTGACCATTCTCACTTATGGTAGTCTAGCAGAGATCACAATTTAGCAGCCCACTACTGAAGCCAATCCCCAAAAGTGGTTTTATTAGGCACAGTTGTTGTTGTTTGTAAAGTTTTTACACATCTTTGGAGAAGGCTTAAAAACCACTCTTCAAGCCACTCCCAGCTTATTTACAAACTTATACAACCAGTTTGTTGGCCTTTGAATTTGCCTTCTCTGTCTTAGTTGCTACTATTATCCCAGCCCTGTTTCACACTTTAGGAGACTCAATTACCTCCACTTGAGGGGCAGGGGGCAATTAGGGTACCAGTGCCTCAAGCCACAGGTCTCTCTGGACCCAGACAGCAGGGCTGGGCACCTGTCAATGACAACCCCAGGCCAAGCTTTGCCCTACATTACAGTCTGGCCTTAGGGAGAAAAATGCCACTTTCTCCCACCTTGTCTTTCAATCTCTTCTCCCTGGACTTCTTTCCAGGTCCCTGCCTGAGCAAATCCCAGAATGTCTCTCTGGATTCTCTCCTGGCCACATGAGTGAACCACCCTGCATACAGCCCATTATCATCTGACCACAGGGTTGAATTCAAATGCTACCTTCTATTCTTTCCTGATCTTTCTTCTATCTTATTGCCTGATCTTCCTCTGTCAGAGCAATCTCCTCCTCGCTAAAACAGATAACATATTATCCATGCCTCTCTTAATGCATTTATTAGTTTCAATTTTATATTCAATTTGCCCTCTCATGCCTCTGTGTCTTTGTGCTTGCCCACACCAACCCCATCTTTGCTTGGATAATTTCTACTCACATTTTTACATTCACAAGCCTCACAAGCCTCTTCTTCCAAGAAGTCTTCTCTTACAGATACATGCCCTCCCCACCCTGCTTCATCCCCACTGGGATAAGGGGACCTTCCTATGCATTGCCATGACCCTGTGCTTTCCCACATGGCAACTGTCATGGCTATTGCAGGGTATCTACAGCCAGGCTCTGGCTGACCAATTTCTGTAGCCTTACAGAGATTCATATGGCTTCAAAAGGAGAACCTCATTATGAAGGTGCTTCATAAATAATATAGTGTCACATAAATGTACAATATTATCTATTAGTTCATTAATTTATTCATCCAACATACATTTATTGAGCATTTACTTTGTGGCTGGCCCAGTACTAGGCACCAGGGATATATAAATGTGGGTAAGACAGAAACATGAAAGTTTCATTCTAGAAGGAGAGGTGGACACAAGACAATGCTAGATAAAGAGAAGAAATGCAAGTTATGATAAGTCTTAAGAACATCTCAGGACAGCCCACATGAGGAGCAAAGACTGAAACTACAAGAAATAATTCGTTAAGGGAACACTAAAAAAATACTAGAGGCTGGGCACGGTGGCTCAAGCCTGTAATCCCAGCACTTGGTGAGGCTGAGATGGGCAGATCACTTGAGGTCAGGAGTTCAAGACCAGCCTAGGCAACATGGTGAAACCCTGTCTCTACTAAAAATTAGCTGGGTGTGGTGGCAGGCGCCTGTAATCCCTAGGTAGGCTGAGGCAGGAGAATCGCTTGAACCTGGGAGGCAGAGGTTGCAGTGAGCCGAGATGGCACCATTGCACTCTAGCCTGGGCAACAAGAACAAAACTCCATCAAAATAAAATAAAATAAAATAAAATAAAAACACTTCAGACAGAGGGAACAGCCTGTGCAAAGGCCCTGAGGAGTCAAAGACCCTGGATGGTGGCTGCTCCTCCACTGCAGCCAGGGAAGAAGCAGAAATCATGAACTTCAGTAAGGAAGCAGGAGACCAGCAGCCACATCTGGGCTAGCCCTCTAAATCGTGAGGACCTCAAATCCTCCAGCTGAATACACATATACAATGAGAGCCAAACTACTGAAATTTGGAGCAACTTTTTTTGGTAAAAATGAGACATACAGCCGGGCACAGTGGCTCAAGCCTGTAATCCCAGCACTTTGGGAGGCCGAGACGGGCGGATCACGCGGTCAGGAGATGGAGACCATCCTGGCTAACATGGTGAAACCCCGTCTCTACTAAAAAATACAAAAAACTAGTCAGGCGTGGTGGCGGGCGCCTGTAGTCCCAGCTACTCAGGAGGCTGAGGCAGGAGAATGGCGTAAACCCGGGAGGCGGAGCTTGCAGTGAGCTGAGATCCGGCCACTGCACCCCAGCCTGGGCGACAGAGTGAGACTCCGTCTCAGAAAAAAAAAAAAAAAAGAGAGAGACATATTCATATATTAGTGGTAAAAGCTAACTTACTGAACACATGAGGTTCTATGTTAACATTTGTATACATTATCTTATTAATTCCTCACATGAAACTCAAAAGAAGCTGCTATTTATTATCCTGCCCTATTGTTAAGAAAACTGAGCCTCAGAGAAGTTACTTACAGTCACCAGGAAGGGGTAAAATCAGGATTTGAATCTTGGTTTGTTTGACTCCAGTATCTGTGCATAAAACTACCATGCTTTCTTGCCTCATAGATGCATAGAACACTCGATCTTGAAGAAACATTCATGCTTCTTCTTGCTAGCTCCTCCTGTTAGAACTGAGGGTAACAAGTTTCAGAGCTGGGAAGTGACTTGCTCTAGGTCACACAGTCTGCTGGATATCTTAGCCATTTGGACCAGGCATCTAGTTGTCAACTGCCTTACTCCAGGTCTTTTATAAAACCATGAGAACTCTGGAAGTGACAGGAAGAAAAATTCTCCCTTGAAGAAGCAAACATCAAATAATCTGGCTTGGAGGCCCAGGGTGTCCTGTGTGAGTACTAAAACCCCTAACTCAGGAATAAGGACCATCCTCCTCATGGTTTCCACTGTGCTCTGGCAGCAGGGAAATGCCCTAACCCTGTTTGCCCCCACTCATGTGTTACCACCTGAGATCTACCCCATTTCTGTGAATGTCTGGCAGATTCCCATTTAAAACAGCTGCTGGAATAAAGATCACATTGATCCATTCTGATGGCAGGTGGGGAAGCAGAGACCCACATGTTGTGGGTCTCCAGCAGGCCAGCCGGGGAGACGAGGATTTCTGTTTACCTCCTTAGTGTGTGCTACTGGGGGCCGGTTCCATTGGCCTGGGTGTGTGTTTCAGGATATCAGCAGTGTGAAGATATCAGAATCCTAGTGTGAGGACCAGGAATCCCTAGTGCTTGGGTTGTGATGCAGCACAATTAACCTTCGAATAAGACCTATTCACTAGGATGTCCAGGGAAGGTGACAAATTGAACATGGGTAGAGAGCTAGCCTGGTCACTGAGGAGTGGCTGACAGAGAAGAAGGACAAGGCAAGCTAAGAGTTCCTCATTTAATGAGGGTGGCACTGGCCCTGCCATAGCACATCTTTGGTCCTACAGGGCTGACAGTGCAGGATGACCTGGAGGAATGATAAAGAGGAGTCTTATCCATGATGCCTGGGCAGCCGGTTAGTACCTGCAGACCATTCACCATGAGCAGACAGAAACCAGAAAAGGGAGGAAGAAAAAGTAGCCCCAAATAAATATCCACTTCACACTTTCTCCCAGAACTGTGCTGCACCCATGTTTACCCTAAATCATTACATAAACTGAGTTCTTCCAAATTTGAGGAGAAAGAAAGGTTCCTGGAGTTCTGTAGAGGAAATGATTCTCCTGACCCATTTGTGCTGGAATTCTCAAGCCATTCAGACATGTGGAGAGTCTCTGGCTGTGGGATCTAGACTTTGTTCAAACTTTTGCCCATTCCTTGATCTGTGTTAAGCTGCTTTCTGCTCCTCAGGGCTATTCTAACTGCCTCAGCACTTCTGCTGACTGCCCCAAGCCACAACCACTTTCTGAAACACCAGAAATCAGCAGGTGTTAAAGAAAACTGTTAAAGACACATTAGCACCTGCTTTAAGTTCTCTAATTGGTATAATCAGAAGTAGTAAAAAGAATATTTGAGGAAACAGTGTCTTATAGAGAATGAGCCACTCTCTGGGAATGGGTTTTGAATGAATGTTTGTTCCCACAGACAGTTCTCAAACTGGTCCTTTACAATGGGGAGGCCTCCTGGATGGCTGGGTATCCAGACAGCAGGAGAGAGGTGGTGGGGCTCCCTGTGCTGGTCATGCGCTCTCTCTGCTGGATTATGGGCAACTATTCTCCACCAGCTGGCTTTCTGTCAAGCTGTAATCCAACTGCCAAAAGACCTCCTCAGGATCTACGTTAATTTATCCAGAGGTTTTTGTTGTTGTTTGTACGGGAAGTCACCCTCTGGCCTCTTTCCCAGGTTATTATTCCAAAGAGTTAGTGTCTTTTCTACCCATTTAACAACACATCTTTTGCCTCTGCACATCTGATTTGTGATGCCAGGGCTGGTGGGGGCAGTGGGGTGGTGCAAAGGCAGTATCTTATCCGAAATCTAAGTTTCAATTCCTCCTCTATAAAGTAGTCTGACTCAGTGTCTGTGCATAAAACTACCATGCTATCTTGCCTCACAGATGCACAGAACACTTGATCTTGAGGAAACATTCATGCTTATTCTGCTAGCTCCTCCTGTTAGAGCGGAGGGTAGCAAGTTTCAGAGGCGGGAAGTGACTTGCTTTAGGTCACACGGTCAGCTGGATATCTTAGCCATTTGGACCAGGCATCTAATTGCCAATTGCCTTACTCCAGGTCTACAAAGTGAGGAGATTACGATTAATTGGCCTGGGGCTGGACTCCATCATTTTTAAAAGCTCCCCCTGGTGATTCTAATGTGCAGCCATGGTTAAGTACCACTGAAGGTAAAGTTGTAGAGATTTGTTTGCCTATTTCTAGGTCTAGGAACTACTCCTTGTCAGTTCCTCACCCTCAAGTGTGCCAGAAGCAAACCCAACTCTTGCCCATCAGAGTCCCAGGGAAACCCTAACTGGAGACCAAATGAGGAAGGTTGACAGTTTCCACCTTTTTAAAGTCTGCTACCTAATTCTACACAAATAACACTATTAAAAAACAAAACAAAACAAAAACAAAAAGACCTCTCATTGCAAACATCTGGAACAGGGATGTGGCAGTTTTTCTTTTTCTCTTCCAAGCAGGGCGCGGTAAAGTATTCAAAAGCACTGACTCAGGTCCCAAGGTCACACCCAACATTCGCAGGTATAGCCATAAAGTGACAGGTCCAGAGGCCTAAAATCACTCAGCAGGATCTCTGCATCCACATCCCAACTTGTCTTCAATGCTGCCTTTAAACAAAATATTCTAAAAATCAAGTCTTCTCATACAGAACAAAGACAGTGGCTCACGCCTGTAATCCCAGCACTTTGGAAGGCTGAGACAGGTGAATTGCTTGAACTCAGGAGTTGGAGACCAGCCTGGGCAAGATGGCAGAACTGTGTCTTTACCAAAAAATACCAAAATTAGCCAGGCAAGGTGGCACATGCCTGTAGTCCCAGCTACTATGGAGGCTGAGGTGGGAGGATAGCTTGAGCCCAGAAGGTTGAGGTTGCAGTAAGCTAAATTGCACTACTGCACTCCAGCCTGGGCAACAGAGCCAGATCCTGTCTCAAAAAAAAAAAAAAAAGGCAAAGACTTGCCATGCCATGCTGCAAATAGTCAAAAGAGCATGCCACAGCTGAAGGGAGCTCCCAAAGAGAGCTCCAGGAATGGTGGGGGTGACAGCAGTATCGGGCAAATGCACGCAGCCTTCCAAAGGATATACAGCTTGGAGGGACCAGCATGAGGCAGCTGCATAAACCCTGATGTGTTTGTCAATCAGTAAGGTCATTTTACAGCCTTACAGGCTCTGAAACACAACTCCTGTTCACCAAAGGAAGAGACCCACTTTCTGAATCAGAGTGGCTTGGGGGCACAGTGTTTGTTTGGAAGGAGCTACTCTTAGCCAAAAGAAGACATGAAAACTGTGAAAGCACAAGAATCATTGCTCCTAGAAGTCTGGTCTAGCCGGCTAGGGAGAGAAGGTGGCAAAGGGGTGTGTTCAGATAGGAGTGGGATGGAAACTGACATCCATTTCAGGACAGCAGCTTCCTGCCCTATTTTCTACCCTCCCTCACAGAGCTGTTCATCCCTTCCTTCTGGGTCATTCAGAACATGCAGCAGAAATGAAATGGAAACCAAAGCACTACAGGGAAAGAAAGAACTGGAAACCAAAACCCACACAGCCCTCCCATTTTCCGCAGCCCTCCTCAGACAAACCCCAGGGTCACTCTCCTCTGGCCTTCTCTACCCTCTCCTTCTTCCCCGCCCTCCACTCCCCCATAGTCAGGCTATATGAAAAACAATTCATCTTTTAACTTTTTAAAAAATATATCATTATGATCATAGCACATACATCCGTGAGCAACAAAGACTGTGACCTGTCTAAGCACAGTGCCTCAGCCACCCCACCGTAAGACCCAGGGAGCCTTTCTAAAATGCGGAGTAAGAGAATAGAGCTGAGGGGACTCAAGAGAAACGGCAACAGTGCAGCCATGGGCTGCCTCCCACTGGGGTGCTGCCCCCAGCCTGGCCAGGAGACAGAGCAGCAACTCTCCTAGGCTTGGCCTACTACCGTGCCATCACCACTCCTCATTCTCTTGCCACCCCCATCCCTGCCCTCTCACAGGAACCCCCACTCACTCTCCAGCTGGGCTCTGGTTTCCTGGCAGGCTAGGTGGAATCCTCATTAATAAACCACATGTTTCCTCCAGGAAACAGCCCTTGCTGTGGCTTGCGCACACCCTCTCTCCTTCCCTCCTCCTCTTTCTCCTTAAGTAGCAGTCACGTTCTTGAAAGCCCAGTGCTCTTTGCCTGCAGTACACAGACACATGCATAACCATCCCCACCAAAACACAATGCAACACCCCACACAAAGCCACCCCCCAAGGCCATGCCCACTGGATTTTACCAACTAGTGCAGGAGCTCTATTTCCTGCAGGGCAGGCAGCTGTTACCCTCTAGCTAGCCTGCCTTCCCTCTGACACCCAGCCAGGTTGCCCTGGCAGACGGGACTGATGAGATCCCCATGGTTTACACGGTGGAAAAACCCTGTGATGGCTCAGACACTAGTGGGAACCTGGGAATTACAAGGGAGGTCAAAGAGCTGGAGTCGGGGGAGCCCTGTGGGAGGTGGAGGCATGCATGTTTGGATCTTGAAATGGAACAGGGAGGACCAAGGGCTCCAGATCTTTGCTCCAAATCAGAATAAATTAGGCTGCCCCCATGCATAACTAGCTCAGAGGCTCAGGAAGCTCACATATAGGGTGGAAGATCCCTCTACATATGACTTCATAGAGGCCCTTATCCCGTGCATGCTGCTCTGGGGACCCTGCTGTCCCACAGGCAGGGTCTGTGTTAGGGGGCAGTGTATGTATGGTTGCAGCAAGCTCAGGACTGGTACCCTGTCCAGCTGGAGGACCCTGGGCCCATGACTGGACCCCTCTGGACAGCATTCTACCCTTTTTAAAAGAAAGAGTTGGCCTGGCAGACCTCTACAGATTCTTCCTGCCTTTAAGCTCCAGAATTCCAATTCATCTATTTCCTTTACAATCCAGGTCAGATTTTTACCACCAGTAAATTATGTCTGATTACGTCCATTTAACTGATATGCTTTTGTGGTTGCTGCCTTGGAAGGTTTCAGTTTTTGTCTTTTCCTGTGGATCCTGAAACCTTAACCAGACCACAAACCTCCTGAAGGCAAGAACTGGGTACCTCCCCTATTCCCCACCCCATTAATCTGCAAATTCAGCCAAAAGATCATCTGATCATTCCCTCTGAGTTGGTGTGTATGTAAAAACTAAACAATTGTCTTGTGTATCCACAGAATTAAATCTGGACCAATGTGCAATCTTCCCAGTGGAGCACTCCGTCATAGTCAGAGCTGCAAGAGGGTGAGGAATGGTCTTGCCTTCCTCCAAGTCCAAAACAGGGAGCTTCTCTTCAGCCAATGAGGGTGAAGCCTGAATTTCCTGCAAAGGAAAACAGCTTATGGTCTGGAGATCCAGGACATTCTCTTCCTGTGTAGGGAACCAGGGTGGAGTGCATCACACGACAAGGTTCAGACCTTGTCTCAGGCACCAGGCCAAAACCTGGCACATGCATTACTAGCGATGGAAACAGATAAAATTCCAGCTCAGGACAGAACAGTCTGGGAGATGCAAGAGAGAAAAATGTACTTATTTTAGAGTTTTTTAGTAGTTCTCAAAACTGAGGCTGGTCCTCACTTGACCTAGAACAAATAGGGAATGCAGAGAGGAAGGAGGCTCTGAGAGAAAAGGAAAGAGGGGCCAGGGCCATCAGGACACATGTTTGAATTACGTCAGTAAATTATCCAGAAAAACATTTGTCCTTGCTGAGTCACCATGGCTGACAAAGTGCTCCCATCTAAGTTCCAGGAGAAATGGGGCTGGCTGTCATATTTGCTTAATTTAGGAACAAGAATATACCTCCTTGGTGAGACTGAGTCCACTGCTGGTTCCCTCGCAGGCACCTCCATGCTCCGTCCCCTGGCAGAAGGCTCTGCCCCCCTCTCTGCCACAGTGCCAGTCCACCCACCTCTGGCCTGGGCACCCTCTGCGGTCACAGCCCCTGACAAAGGAAAAAGGACCTCCTGAAGGGAAACCTCAGTCTGGCCTCGGGTACTTCATGTCTGAAAGAGAGATCCTGGCATTGGCCCTAAGGAGTATGGGGGGGTGAAGCCCTCTTCTTTTCCCTTGGGGAGCCTCCAGTCTAATTGAATTCAGCCAGTTTGCAAGGTGGTGCTCCACATCCTCAGTGGCAAGAAACAAAACCAACCATTCCGACCTGCAAGAGGTTCACCACCTCTCGGAGAGAAAGCTGTGTAGTTTCTCTCAGGACAGGCAGATCTCGTAGAAGGGATGGGACTCACCCCCACTATATGAGTTTCCTAGATTCAAAAATCTTTAAATGTCGTTCATTTTTTTTTTTTTTTTTTTTGAGATGGAGTCTCACTCTGTCGCCTGGGCTGGAGTGCAGTGGCCGGATCTCAGCTCACTGCAAGCTCCGCCTCTGGGGTTTACGCCATTCTCCTGCCTCAGCCTCCCGAGTAGCTGGGACTACAGGCGCCGGCCACCTCGCCCAGCTAGCTTTTTGTATTTTTTAGTAGAGACGGGGTTTCACCGTGTTAGCCAGGATGGTCTCGAACTTCTAACCTCGTGATCCGCCCGTCTCGGCCTCCCAAAGTGCTGGGATTACAGGCTTGAGCCACCGCGCCCGGCCTAAATGTCGTTCAAATCACTTGTTTGTTTTGTTTAGGTAATGCTGGACTTTTGAGAACGAAATTCTGAATAAATCTTTTTTTCTAAAGCAATCTAAGAAGAGATGAGATGGGGTAGAGAAGGCGAGGGGGAGACTTTTTTTTTAAATACAAGTGACAGTGGCAAACTGGTACAGAAATATTCCGCAACTGATGAGTGCCTACACCCAAGTTAAATTATCTGCAACAAAACCCTAGATAGTGTTGTTTTTCTTGTACTCATCTTCCATGTTGAGAGAAAGAAAATGTTGTCTGGAAAGGAAGGTCTGAAAAGACAAATTATCTTCTATGTTTTATCGTCAATGTTTGTGGCTGATGAAAAAGGTCAGGGGGACACTGGGAGCTCCAACAGATAAGTTCGCTTGGGGCACTGCAACTTCAAGTCGACCAAAGATGAAGGCAAACCCAATGGGAATGTTTTCTGTTAGTGATTTAGTTTTTCTTAGATTTGATTTTATTTAAAAAAGAATTATTATAGATACATCACACCATTTATCTCCCCAAAATAGCATTATTATAAAACTCCCAGTTTCAACTGGCAATTATTACATAGCAGGTGAAACATGTTCACAAACAGTATTTTATCTATCATTTACTACAGTTCTTTGAGAAAGATTGTCTCAAACTCACTTGTAGTTGAGGAAGAGTAATCCTTGCTTATTGGTTGCTTAAATTTCAGTGTTTCAATAAAATTTTAAACGGTAAAGTTTGGAAAATCCCAGATTTAATGAGGAGACAACCAGAATAGAACCACTGGAGCCTCTGACAAAATCCATCGGTGTCTTCCTGGGCAGCTGAGCTCAGGTACTCTACCACTTGGTGGCAGCACACCTAAGCTGCCGGAAGACTGTACAATAAAGGCAGTCTCTACAAAACTGAAGTGTCATAACATAGAGTATCAGTATCAAATATATGCCTGAAAACATACTCAACCCCAAACATCAGTGAAGGGCACATAATCAGACTTAACCAATGATAAGTAAAGAGAGAAATAGAAAATATAGTGAAAATGATATGTAATGGGGGAAAGACAAACAGCCCCAACCTGGATCCCAGTAACTAAAAAACACATCCTTTTTACCCGATGATAGGCTGTCTCTCCTAAATCTATATTCAGGGAACTCTCTTATTTTCAATATTCCACCCAAATGAATCCCAGCTAAATTTAACTCATCCTGATTATCTACCACAAACTCCAGAAACACCTGAATGCATTGGCGCTCATTTCACCTGACATCGAAGTTGACCTAATCAAGCTGACACCAGACACTTCAGCTTCCTAATCAGCTTGCTCTTGGTGAGCCATAGACTACAGTAGCCTAAAACAGAAATTAAATGACCACACCTAGGCTTTCCAGGCTCATTCAACATTGCTGCCTAGAGGCAAACTCCTAAAAGGCCTTTTTCCTAAAAGGCAGGTAAGGACACCAGTTCCAATAAACACAAAAGAGGTTAACCACTTTAAGCCATGCCAGAACTGACTACACAACCAGCCAAGGAGCTGAAACACATCCAGGGGCAAAACTAAAGAATCACCAAGGGCAAAAAAACAAGCAAGCCCTTTTTAGATTTCATATCAGATCCTAATTTTAATGTACGCTCCCTGTTAAGGGGCCATATTAGTTTAGCAAAGTAAAAGGAATCCTTGCCTGGGAGACCCCACAGAGCAGGCGCTGTGACCAATCCCTCTAGTCTTTCCCAAGTCAGGATAAGGTTTAGGTACACAATATATGGCCCTAAGTTAGGGTCATTGATGACGGTGATAAGAATGTTTGCACAATGGTGCCTGGGCAATGGTGAGCAAATAAATTTAGGGAAATGCAAAGAATAGGAAATCTCATTGGAAAACAGTATGGAGGTTTCTCAAAAAGTAAAAATAAAACTACCATATGATCCAGCAATCCCATGTCTAGGTATATGGCCAAAAGAAAGGTAATCATAATGGAGTACTAGTCAGCCAATACAAAGAATGAGATATTGTCATTTGCATGACCATGGATGGAACTGAAGGACATTATGTTAAGTGAAATAAGCCAAGCACAGAAAGACAAATATTGCAAGTCATATTGGGAGTATAAACTGATAAATTTGGAAATAAATTTGGTGATTTGCCCCACCAGCTTTAAAAAAAAAGGTTCATAAAATAAGTAATCTGATTAAAACATGGGCAAAAGATCCAAATACACATTTCTCAAAAGAAGACATACAAAATGGCCAACAGGTACATGAAAAAATACTCAACATCACTAATCATCAGTGAAATGCAAATCAAAACCACAATAAGATATCATCTCACCTCAGTTAGAATGGCTATTATATTAAAAAACACACACACACACACACAGAAAATAACAGATGCTAAGGAGGATGCAGAGAAAAGGGAACACTCATACACTGCTGGTGGGAATGTAAGTTAGTACAGCAACTACAGAAGACAGTACAGAGGTTTCTCAAATAAATATAAAATTACCGTATGATCCAGCAATCCCACTGCTGGGTATGTAGCCAAAAGAAAGGAAATCTGTGTATCAAAAAGATACCTGCATTCCCATGTTTACTGCAGCATTATTCACAATAGCCAAGACATGGAATCAGTCTTAGTGTCCATCAACAGATGAATGGATAAAGAAAATATGATATAAATACACAACAGAGTACTCTTCAGCCATAAAAAGAATGAAATCTTATCGTTTGCAGCAACATGGATGGAACTGAAGGACATTATGTTCAGTGAAATAAGCCAGGTACAGAAAGGCAAATATTGTGTGCTCTCACTCATATGTGGGAGCCAGAAAAAAACAGCTCACAGAGGTAGTAAATACAATGATGATTACCAGAGGCTGGGAAGAGACGGGAGAAGGAATAAAAGAGGGTGATTAATGGGTATAAAAATACAGTTCTATAGAAGGAATAAGATCTAGTGTTTGATAGCAGAGTAGAGTGACTCTAGTTATCAATAATTTATAATATATTTCAAAATAGATATGAGAAGATTTGGAATGTTTCCAAAAAAAAGATACATTTCTGAGATGGTGAAAATCTCAATGCCTCTGACTTGATCACCACACATTGTTACATCTATCAAAATATCATATGCACCCCATAAATATGTACATTATGTATCAATTTTTAAAAAGCAAAAAAAAAAAATTATATCTGTTAAAACTAAAAAGAAGCCCATGATTGCTACAGATCTATCTCGAAGAAGCCACTTAAGATACAGACAAAGGTTTATATAAAAAGATTTTTACTGAGGGTTACTTACAACACTGAACTTTTGGAAACAACTTAGATGTCTAGTGATAGGGTTAATTAAATATAACGCATCCCAAGATACACTATTATACATGAAAAGTTTCTAATGTTATGAAAATATTTCCATAGTATAATGCTAACTGGAATAAAGCAAGCAGCAAAACTGAAGAAACAATATAATTCAATTCTGTTTTTAAAAAGCTCTAGGCCAGGCGTGGTGGCTCACACCTGTAATCCCAGCCTGGTGTGGGAGGCTGAGGTGGGTGGATCACTTGAGGTCAGGAGTTCCAGACCAGCTTGCCCAACATGGTGAAACCCCATCTCTACTAAAAATACAAAAATTAGCTGGATGTATGGTGGGCACTTGTAATCCCAGCTACTTGTGAGGTGGGTCGATCACTTGAGGTCAGGAGTTCCAGACCAGCTTGCCCAACATGGTGAAACCCCATCTCTACTAAAAATACAAAAATTAGCTCGATGTATGGTGGGCACTTGTAATCCCAGCTACTTGTGAGGCTGAGGCAAGAGGATCGCTTGAACCAAGGAGGCGGAGGTTGCAGTGAGCTGAGATCACTCCATTGCACTCCAGCCTGGGTGACAAGAGTGAAACTCCATCTCAAAAAAAACAAAGCTCTTAAAAAAGATAGGAAGGAAACATGTCAATATATTGTTATTATCTCTAGGTGGTACAGTTATGAGAGCTTTAAAAAACTCTTAAAAT
>NW_012116377.1:9128061-9140420 GCF_000951035.1 Colobus angolensis palliatus
ACCCGGGAGGCGGAGCTTGCAGTGAGCTGAGATCCGGCCACAGCACTCCAGCCTGGGCGACAGAGCGAGACTCCATCTCCAAAAAAAAAAAAAAAAAAATATTTTTTCTGCACTTATTTTCTCCAGTAAAAGAAATATCCTTCTAATTTAAAAATACAGGCCAAAACTTTGTCACACTGTTAGGCACATATATTCACTCATTATGTATATAGAACCTATGGCTGTAACTGCTATCACTATTGGTTCTAATCCTAAACTTAAGCATAACCGTAACCCTAACTTTGAAAACGCAGTGCTAGGGACAATAAAGGACAAGTGACAAAACAAGGTCCCTACTTTCAAGCAAGGGAAGGAAGAGCAACTGCCACTGGTTGTCAGCCCCTTCTGTGAGCTAAATAATGGGCTAGGTACTTCACACGTCTTATCTCATCGAATCCTCACTACCATTGTGTTTGGTAATATCTTTATGCCTGTTTTATAGGTAAGAAAATTTTTAGCAAGCATGCACATTTCACCTCCCAGAAAGGGGGATTCTGGGGTTTATTCTTCCTAGGCTGGAATACCCTGCATAATTTCCAGGTGTCAGCATTTTCCCTGGAGCCCATTCTTTCTCTGTTATCGTTCCACTCCCACCAAGACAATGCTGATGCCCAAAGTCCCTTCTGAGAGTACACATGGAATATGCATGTGAAGGAGACTCACCACCCTCACTTACTAGGAATTCTTTTGTCCAGTGCTGGGTGGGTCCTTGATTTATCGCTAAGGCACTTACTGGTTCCTGGAATAACCAGGGCTGCTTCTCATAGTTACTTCATGACCAAGTGGTTTCCGCCTCTGATTGCTCCAGTTATTGTTCTCCAGGGAATCACAAATGTGTCTCTCTGCATTTGAAGCATGATAGCCAGCTCTTCCCCATTCCCAACAACCTGTCCCTGAGCCCCCGTAGCCCCTTAGCCCCACATGGACTGTGCAGGCCCCACAGACCTGCCAAGTCCTACAATGGTGGCATGGCCATGGAAATGAACGAGCCTCAGAATGTGCATTAACTGAGCACTAATTCCAGAATTGTACTTCTGACAACACAGCAATGCCAATATAGAAACAGACAGGCAGGTGGGTGAAGGAAACATCTCAGACTCAAGGAAAATGAACAAGATGATCATCGCTAGAATATGATAGAGACTACCCCACCAATGTAGGCATTAAGTTCGGGGTCCCTGCTACTGATAGTCTTTTATTAATCTCTTTAAATAGTTCCTATGGTCTTAAGTGCTTTTGTTTTCTCCCTACATCTCTTGGTATAATTTGGTAACTAAATCATGGTTGACTATCACCCACAGATGAGCATAAATGACAGTTAACTCATCTAAAACTGAACACAAACACCTAGGGGAAGAACTGTGAAAGACCGCCTGCCCACCACCCTCACCACCCCCGTTGTCCTGCAAATCCACAGCCACCATGGTTGCCTTGGCCAGCAGAAGCCCAAGACTGAGGCAATTGCTACCTGTATTTCTCACCTGCAGCAACCTTCACACTTAGGTTCCCAAGAGAAGCTTCAGGAAAGCAAGTTTGAAGCATAGTGGTCCCTGCCCACCATTGTTAGATCCCTTTCCTACCGCCCTCTTTCATTGCCCCTCTGTTCCAAATCCAGTCTTAGCCCATCCTTCAGAGTTCACCTTCTTACTCTCCCCAAATCGTCCTCTCACTCTGCCACCACTGCCACTTCCTTCACTTTGGCCTCCTCATCTCTTCACTGGATAAAAGCTTAGGCTCTGATGCTAGACCATCTGGCTCCAGATCATACTGGCTGTGTGCCAGTAGGCAAGTACTTCATCTCTCTGAGTCTCAGTTTCCTCATATGTTAAAGGGAATAATGATAATTTCCATCTCAGTGTTGTGAGAATTAAGTTAACGCATGTAAAATACTTATGACAATGCCTAGAATTGATTAATAAATGCTAGTTGTTATTATTACTATCTTTAACCCACATTATTGCAACTGTTTCCCCATTTCCTAGCCTTCTCTTCCATTCCATCTTCCACTCAGTTGCCAGAGTGAATCTTCTAAAATGCAATTTTAATTGTCATTCTCCTGCTGAAAAGCTCTTCAATGGCTTTTTTATTGCCTATTAGTAAAACTTTTTGAACTGGACCCATGGAATTCTATATGCCTCTCTGCCCTATCTTCTGCCATTCTCCCAAAAGACTATGTGTTTCTACATCTTGAGTTTCCGGAACTTAACCTGACACCCTTTCACTTCCTTTGCCCACCCCCAGCGTTCCTCTGAGCCCTTCCCTCTGCCTGGCCCACTCCTATCCCTCTGTGCTTTTAGCAAAATTCTCTCAGGGCTTCTGAATCCTGCTCACGTCCCTTTTGAAGTCTCCCCACCCCCAGTCAACAGTGATGCTATATGTTCCACATACTGGGAGGCCAGAGCACTGGGTTCAACCCTCTATTTCGTCACTTAACTCAGGGTGCTACCCTACAACTGTGCACATGCCAGACTTCCCCAGACGATAGAAAGAGATGCAAACTAATGTTTGTGGAATCTACTGTGTGCCTGGCACTATGTAAGGACTGTATATACTTATCTAACTTAATACCAATAATGAATAAATTGAAAAGAATTTTACTTTTTCTTCGATATTGATATAAATTATGATATTTATTCTAAAGTACTGAGAAAAGTAATTATTATTAATTTTCCTTATTTCAGTTAACTAAGAGAAACTTCTCAAGAGACACTTTAGCATTGCATTAATCTATTAATAATTTGGTTTGGAGTTCTCAGAGTCAAAACCTTAGGTTCTTTTTCACTCTAAATTGTGTTTAAAGATTCATCCATGTTGTTGCATATCACAATAGTTCAAAAATGCTAGTCACGGAAAACTACATAATGTACAATACCATTCTTATACAGCTCAAAAACAAGAAAGCTAAATAATATATTGTTTATGAAAATATGTGCTGAACTCTACCTCTCAAAAAGCAAAAGAAGGATAAACATAAAACCCAGGATAGTGTTATTTTGGGGGGAAGTAGGGGAGTCAGAATGGGGAGGAGCCCTAGGTAGCATTGAGGATAGAGGTGATGTTCTGCTTCTCAAATTGGAGGGTAGGCTCTCAAGTGCTCACTTTATTATTGTGCTTCATAACCTTTATATACATTACATCTAGTCCCTCATATGTAGCAAACATTGCTATCTATGTATGTTCATATATTTTTTGTTGCCATTATTATCATTATTACTATTACTGACCTCCTTTAGGGGAAAGACTAACAATTACGAGCATCTGGGTGCTAGAGAGAGACTGCTAGATAATTCCTCACAACACCCTTATGAGATAGACATTGTTTTCCCAAAATAAAAATTAGAATATTAAACTCAGAAATGGTGAATAGCATGCTCAAAGTCTCCCTCTATGCCAAATATCTTCCATTTGCACCTTGAATCCATTCTGTATCTTCTCTCCACTCCCCAGTGCCCTGGGAAGCTGACCTACATGGACTACACCAATGGGCTCCCCTGTCATCTGGCTTCTCAGTACATTCAGCCAACGATGACAGGAGGTGAGACAATGGGAAGAGAGTGGGGTCAAGGTACCAATTCCCCCGCTCCCTGTCATGGAGTCACCATGAGTTGGTGGCATCTTCCACTGAAGGCCACAGTTCCTGTCAGGCAGCCTCTCACAAACCTCTCCTCTCTCTTAGAAGTGGTCATGTTTCCCCTCCATGCTGTTTCCAGGCCTGCAATGCCTGAGGGATCCAAACCTTGCTGGTTTCCCTGTTCCCTGCCCACAGCCTTACAAACTGTCTCTTCATTAAAGTCTTCCCAAATTACCCAGGTTGAGGGGGCATATGTTTCCTGGCTGCAGAAAGGTAAAGCTGGGATCCAAAACTCAGCATCTTCCATCTAGACTAAGATGCCTCTTCATCCTTTGCTGCAAAAGCTGATATGACTCTAAGGAAGGTTATTACTAACAATTGCAGTTACTACTGTGGCTTTATGGTAGAAAGCTATTTGCTCTTCAGGGCTGGGGTTACACACAGCCAACAATAGGGACACCTAACTGGTATTGCTGGAAATGTGTGTAAAAAGTATCTTGTTTATACATAGAAATTACAAACTGTTTATACATAGGGTTTAAATTTAAAATAGATAAAGAAATTAACAATGATCTTTAAAAGGTGTAAGTTTTAGGGAAATGTAAACAATGTGACCTAAATGTTCTCACTGGTCCTATTATCTGGCCCTTCCATCACCCGATCCCTCCCTTTCCTCCCCACATCCTCCTTTTATTGATGATCCCAGATAAAGAGCAAGGTGCCAACAACACATCTCAACAGGCCCTTCCAACGGAACATGTTTGATGACAGTAGTTTGGATAGTTCAGACTCTCTCATGCAGAAAATAGAGAGAGGAAACCCTTGCAGTTTTTACCCCTCTTCTTTCAACTGTCTTCCTGGTTCTCTCTGCTTATGCCTATTTTCTGGTGATGCTGCACAAAGACAGTGCAAGCCATAAGCCCAGCTTATCTTTTGCTGAAATCTGTAGAACAAGAGCAAATGTTATCAAATAATAAGCCACAAGTAAAGGCACCTTGATTTGATTGACAATGCAGAATAACTCATCCTAATTTCTTGTCATCTTTCCGCACCAATATAATAACCGCATTTCTTGGCAGAACACTCAGTATCTCAGTGGCACTGCTAAGAGCAGATTAAGTGTCAGATACATCAACTGGTGCCCTTAGGAGTCACAGAAAGTCATGACAAAGCCGGCTAACAGTGATGATGAAGAGGAATTCAATGCAATAAAAGTAACCCAGGATTTCCTTACGAGATGTAGTACTTAGAAATTCCTATTTCAAGCATTTCGTCAACTCCCAATAATCACAGTGGGTAGATTATCCACACTGTGGGCTAGGCCTGGACAGTTGTTTACTCTCAGACTGGATTTTCCTTTTGTTTTGTTTTCTTTTTTTTTTATTATTATACTTTAAGTTCTAGGGTACACATGCACAACGTGCAGGTTTGCTACATATGTATACATGTGCCATGTTGGTGTGCTGCACCCATTAACTCATCGTTTACATTAGGTATATCTCCTAATGCTATCCCTCCCCGCTCCCCCTACCCCATGACAGGCCCCAGCGTGTGATGTTCCCCACTCTGTGTCCAAGTGTTCCCATTGTTCAATTCCCAGCTATGAGTAAGAACATGCGGTGTTTGGTTTTCTGTCCTTGCAATAGTTTGCTCAGAATGATGGTTTCTGGCTTCATCCATGTACCTACAAAGGACATGAACTCATCCTTTTTTATGGCTGCATAGCATTCCATGGTGTATATGTGCCACATTTTCTTAATCCAGTCTATCACTGATGGACATATGGGTTGGTTCCAAGTCTTTGCTGTTGTGAATAGTGCCGCAGTAAACATCCAACATATAAAGACACATACATGTGTCTTCATAACAGCATGATTTATAATTCAGGCTGGATTTTCTATCCCGTCTCTATCCTGTCTCTCAATTTCTAGGGACATTCATCAGCTGATTATATCTGAGTATTTTCTTTCCACTCCTTTCACGTACAAGTAACTGTAAGCAGATAGCAGACCAGGACAAAAAAATGATAGATAAATGTAGGTGGATGACAGTAAAGATAACATGAGAACTCATGATGATAGGAATCATCCAGAACTTGTCTCATAGTAGACACTCAGTAAGTATTTGTCGAACTGAGTGGATGGAGGTATTGAAAAGTTGAATTAGAAGACTTTTAAGGTTTCTTCCCACCCTGTTACTTATGACTCCTCAGAATAAGATGATGGAAAACCTGAGTGACCTAGGAGATAGATGTCCAAACTCATCAGGAGCAAGACAGACAAGTTAAAATGAAGGGACTCATCTCAGGCCAAGATGGATGCTGAATGAATAAGTCAAGACTAATCCAAGCTGTTACACCCCAACAGGATCCTTGGTCCTGGGTAATGCCCCAAAATTTCCACCCAGAGTCCGAGGGGACTAAAAAGAAGTTCTCTTAGGATTTATGGTATAGACAAAATGTTAAGCGAAATCCCAGACCTTAATTTACTTAGGAAGTCTGAGAGTACTTGGATGCATATTGGTGGGGGTGGTAAGACTCTGTTCTGAGGCCCTGGATTTTATGATGTATTGTTGTTTCCAATATCACAGAAACCTAGAATTCAGGGCAGGAAAGATTCTTAAAAGTCATCTAAGCCCACCTCCAACCCAGTAGAGGAACTTTTTCTACAGCATCCCCAACAGAGGGTCATCTGGTCTTCAGCGACAGGAAGTTCACTTTCTCCAGAGGCAGCAGCATTGTTGCTAGACAGCTTCCATGTGGGCAGGTTCTTTCCCCTGATTCTAATGTCTACCCATTAATGCAACAGAGGCCATGCCTGTTCCCTCACTTCTGGGGCAGCTCTCCTGAAGTTAGGAATTGCGTTTTGTTTTGTTTTTTTTTTTCTTCATCTTCATGCCTGCCAGCAAATATCCCTCATTCCTTCAACTGTGGAGACATGGATTGTGGGTGCCTTAATGTGCTGCTTCCTTGACAGTACTCTAACTGATCTATGTAGTTCTTAAAATGAAGCTGTCCAGATGAATGTTACAGAGTTGAATGCAGTGGTTCAGATATGGCCTGGCCTACAGAGAGGAGAGTGGGACTGTTTCTTCCTATTCATTTCTAAATTATCAACACTATCTGCTTAATCATCTATTCTAAAATGGTCCCCTAAATGGTCATTAAGTTTGCTGGTTCCTTAAATTCCAGGACCCTCTTTCACCACTCACTTGCTCTTATTTGTTTGTCTTCTGTTGGCTGGTTCATCTCCTATGCTACCAATGCACTCCCATCTTGGGCTGCCTTTTACTATTACTGGTTTGGCACTGGGTAGGGAAATACCCAGGTTTTCCCTAAATTTCTCAAAATGTGTGTTCCTGCTCACCACAAATCCTCAATCTACCTGGCATAGAGAAGCTCTAAGTACTTGTTGACTACATAATGAATAAATGCATGAGTAAACAAGTAGCAAATGTTCGTTGGGAGTGGTAGCTCATGCCTGTAATCCCAGCACTTTGGGAGGCTGAGGTGGGTGGATCACTTGAGGTCAGGAGTTCAAGACCAGCCTGGCCAACACGGTGAAACCTCGTCTCTACTAAAAATACAAAAATTAGCCAGTTATGGTGGCGGGCACCTGTAATCCCAGATATTTGGCAGGCCAAGGCACTAGAATCACTTAAACCTGGGAGGCAGAGGTTGCAGTAAGCCAAGATTGCACCACTGTACTCCAGCCTGGGTGATAGAGTGAGACTCAAATCTTAAAAAAAAAAAAAAAAAGCATCAAATGATCAAATGTCACCTACAGGCTTGATCACACCAGCATGTAACAATCCACTTCTAACAAGAGCCTGTCTTTTTAGCATCCTGAATCTGACCCAAATAAATAATTTCTTCTCACCAGTATCATCCACTGAGTCTAACAGGTAATTTTCATTGTTCCCTTTCTCTTCCAAAACCATGGCTGCACAGAAGAAAGTGGCAAATATAATCTGACCTGCTAAGTTAGTGAAGTTTACCCCAAACTTCACTGTCTTTAGAACAATCCTGTTCCATCCAACAGCCATTATGTGTGACATGTGGCCAACAGAATTAGGAAGTGACTGGCGGGCATGACTAGGCGAACTCTGTGGCCTGCCGGGCGCTTACACTCTTCATGAATGCCAGTCCCTCAGGAGGCAGAGCAGCAGGCATCACAGAACAGTTTTTCCCGCTGGCAATAGGACTCTTGCCTGCCCTGTGAAGAGCCTTCCGATTCTCAGGAGCGCAGACTGCAGTGATGTGACCACCCTCTGAGAGGCAGAGAGCTTGCATCTTGTGTGTTCCTTCAGTGATAATGTATTATTCCACCTTTTTCATGGCCTTCCTCTCAGCCCCTCTTGGGTTTTGTTCCCCTTCACCCCAGAGGAAATCTTTTCTTTTTAAATTACTTCCAGTCTGTTTTGTCCCACTGTTTCCTTAACAAGTCAGAATAAAGAAAAGTATTCTTCCAACTCTCTCCCTCTTTATTCTAAAGAAAAGATGAGCATGAATTAGTTGCAGCTATGTGATGAACATGCAGGAAAGAAAAATGTACCCTTTATATCTTCTGGGATCCCAATTTCTTCTGTCTTTAAAAGAACTGAGAGTTCATCACGGGTGCCTGTGAAAACTTCTATTGTAAATTGCTTCAGAAAATTCCTGGTTTTATGCCTGTTAGTCACATATTTAGGAAAAGTGCTTTAAAAAACTGCTTAGCTAAATTGCTAAATTACCTATATCAATCATGAGTTATTTAGTCTACCTCCTTGCTTCTGAGACAGATAAGAGTATTTCTTCTTTACAATGACCCCCAGAAAAAAAATCTTTCATCCTTACATTCATTGTCTCATGCACTCAAAGTTTATAAGATCTTCTTCAGATATGACCCAAATCCCTTTCACTGGAACTTAAGACCTTTTATCTTTTTTCTGTTCCCAGTGGATATCATAAAGAAAAAAAAAAAAAAAAACAGACACTATTCAGCATCTATTTGTTCACAATCTTCTGTCTAAAGTTCTTCAGGGCTCACCATTCCATTCAACATCCTTCCAAGTAGGGGATGCCTGCTCTTAAAATCCTCTTTACTACCTGCCCATCACCTCCCAAGCATCCCTTTACATTCGTCTCTTCTTTAGCTCTCTGAGATGCAGTACTTGCCTCACTCGACATCTGCTTCAAGAACTTAATAACACATTCAAAAATTATCCCAGGTCTTCCAGCAAAGGCAAAGCTGGATCTATAGCTCCTCCCTGTAATTCACTAATTCTTCTATAAAATGCACAGAGACAAGATGAAGGTTTTGAAAGCCCAAGGAACCATTTCTTATTTGCCACAACAAACAGTTCACAGGTTTTGGCCCCACTAAGAGACAGACAGCAGCGCTGTCGCTGCTCAAGAACAAAGATGGCGAGAGAGCACAGGGGCTGACCTCAGGAGGGTTGAGTTCTAGACCAAGCTCTCCCACTGAGCCTTGTGAGCCACACACATCCTCTGCCAGCCCCTTTCCCTAAGCAGGACATGACACGTATCTGCCTAGATTGCTCCTCAGGGCTCTCCCAACTCTCACATCTTGTGGTTCTCTGACCAAGTGAAGGTCTTGTCTCTCCCTTCTCAAAATACATAAACTATGTCCTTGGCATGTCTCCCACACCCACCTCATGGCCAGTGTTACCTAGACCAGTGTTTCTCACACTTTTTAAAATTATCATCCTAGGACCTGAAGAAGCCTTTTTAGATCTTTTTTCCCTAATCACCCTACCCAGTGAAAATTTAATACCACACATATACTGTACATTGGTAGAGTATATATATCTGTGTTTAATACATGGAACAAAATATTTTGCTATCCCCAACAACCAATTTTCACTCTCTTAGGAGGCAGTATCACTCCCACTGAAAATGCATGACCTAAATCAAGTTGAGTGTCTCCTCTAGCTGAGTGATACAGAATTGAGGTCCAGAGTTGCCACTTTCAGCTCCCACCCCATTCACATGAATCCCAGCAGTAACAATGGGAATGAGGCAGACAATGGACAATGGTGTTCCAGGAACAGTTAGAATCCACTGGAAGGGCAGAAACCACTAGGGTCCCTGGCAGAGATGGAGGCTCCTTCCAAAACTGGCATCAGCCCAGCTTCCCTCCCGTTCCCCTGCAGGCCATTCCCCTTCCCCTTACCTTGGCACGCTGGCCAAATACGTCACTAGTTTCCGCAGGTCTTCCTGTCTTATTCTGTCATGATTGCTGCGAGCAGGGAAGGTCAGGATGGGTCCGCCTCGCTTATCACGACCCCCTGCAAGGAGGAGGAAGGGAAGAGTATTTAAGAAAACCAGTCAGAAAGGAAAGCCACAGAGGAAAAAGAAATCTGTCTGAGTGCTGGGTGATCAGACAGAAATAGGGGATCCAGAGAAATCTGGTCACTGTTCAGGACAAGGCCAGGGGGTCGAGATGCAGGTAGCATGTATGACTGTGGGCAAGTCTTTTGGCTTCCCTGGTGCCTCATCTGTAGAAGGCAGATGAAAACAGTACTGTGCACATTACAGGGTTGTTGCAAGAACTGATAAGTTGGCACATGGGGATGTTCTTGGAAAAGTAAAGCTCTCTACAAATGTGAGATGATAATGAAAGTAGTGATAACTGTTCTTACTGAGAAAACAAGCTGGTGGAAAGTGCTATGTTCTTTGGAAATTTAACCTCTAATTTAATTCTCTTTATAGACCTCTGTGAGGTGGGAGTGCTTGTGATTAGCTGACTACTATGGTAAGCAGACCTCAAAGCATCCATCCCAGGATAGCATTACTGGGAGATTCTTAGATTCATAGAAAAAACATTAAGTATTTTCTACAAAGCCAAAAAACCACCCTTGCCTGTCTGCCTGAGGTGCCACCTGTCACTCCTGCTAGAGGAGCACATGAATCTTATCAGAAATCAGAATGCTCAAAGTCTTAATCACTGCAAATGCATATGTACATACTAAGATTACAAGTGTTTTCTAAACATCACATTTAAAATAACTGGAAGGAGTATACCAAAATGACAATTGGTGTTGCTATTAGAAGGCCAGGATTTTGGATCGTTGCTTTTTCTTTCCTCTACTTTCCAAATACCCTATTCACTATTTATTATATGATTTCAAAATGTATTCATTAATGGACACTATGCTTAGGAAGTAGAACCAAGTTTCTCAGGGGCATTAGATAGGAAAAAAGTTAAAGGTAACTATGACCTTACAGGGCACTGGCCATTACACAAAGAAAATCACTGTGTCATGATCACAGACTCCTCACGCCACATCTCAGGTGGCCACCAGATAGACCCCAGAGTAGGACCACAAAGGGATCTAATGAAAGAGAGTGGAGAGGTGTGAACCTCACCAATACTGGAAAACAAGGATCTCTTACACAGAGGGCAGAGTCTCCCAGGGATCCCGCCCAAGTGTGAGTTCATGAACAAGGTTTCCTTCTGGTTAAGGAGTCCAGAAGGCACACAGATAGAGGGGACGCTTGACAAAAAATCAATCCAGAATACCCTTGAGGAGGAAGTAAGGAGGCTGCAGAGAGAAAAGGATTACACAATATCAAGGCCACTGTGAGATCCAGCCCTGATGAAAAAGTGTTTCTGCACCACCACCACTGCCCAGCACCCCAACTCAGGGAAGATTCACACAGATTAACTCAAAGTTGGACATTTCATACCACTAGCCCTGGTTCTTTGAAGTGACAACCACCCTTGTCTTATCTGCCTTGGAAATGGTCCCCATCTCTCCACTGCCTTCCACACGAGGAAAAGGAAGCGAAAAAATTAAATAGAAGGTTTCCCAAAAGCTGGGCGGTACTCCAACACTCTCAACCTTCCCCTCTATCCTTGACCTCACCCCAAGCATTTTCACTCTGGCAGTTTGTTTGTCTGCTTGTTTTACCATAGCTGTTGGTTTTTTCCTGACCTTCCTTGGGCATTTTACAAGTAGAGTCTTGGAACTACAAGGAACCACAGCTCTGACTGGCAAAGGGTGGCTTGGAGGGCTTGCTGACACTGTCCCTCCCAAACTGGAGCCAGGGCTGGCCTTGGAGACATGAGATTCAGGATCATGGCTGGGGAGGTTTTTAGATGGCTGGAAGATAGTCACTTTTTCTTTCCTCTACTTTCCAAACTTCCTATTCACTATTTACTATATGATTTCAAAGCGCATTCACTAAAGGACACTATGCTTAGGAAACAGAACCAAGTTTCTGCTTTTTTTTTTTTTCCTGTCTGACACTCCTGAGAAACTTGGTTCCGCTTCCTAAGCATAGTGTCCATTAATGAATGAGCTTTAAAATCATATCATAAATAGTGAATAGGAAGATTGGAAGGTTCAGATGGCAAGGAAGGAGCGGTGAGAAGAGAAAGCCTGGGGAATTCTAATTCCCCACATCCAGAAGTGTAGATAAGGAGTCAAGAGGAGGCAGCAGGATCAAGCTATGTGGTGTTCAGAAAGAAAGAGACCTTTGAAGATTATAGAAAAAAAGGAGAGGAATGAGCCTAGAGGAAGAGAATCTTTATGCTGGGAAGGGTAGGGACAACAATGGAGCAAGGCCCCAGGGAAGGCACAAGGGGAGGGTCCAGTCCACAGCAGACAGGGCTGTCCCCTTCTTTGAGGCAGGCTGTTGAACTCCGAGAGAGGAGGAAATGGAGATAGGTGATGGAGAGGGAGGAGTCCAGCCTGCCCGAGGGACATGGTTCTTTGGTGGAGAGGGAGGAGTTCAGCTTGCCCT
>NW_012116377.1:9140675-9162160 GCF_000951035.1 Colobus angolensis palliatus
GATAGGTGGTGGAAAAGAAGGAGTTCAGCCTGCCCGAGGGACACTGTTCTTTGGAGGAGGAAATGGAGATAGGTGGTGGAGAGGGAGGAGTTCAGTCTGCCTGAGGGACATGGTTCTTTGGGTAGAACAGTAGACAAGAATCAGTCCAGGGTCAGGGTAGGCTTTGGGTACTGAGGAGAGGGAAATTAAACCATCACTGGAGAACTTCTCTCGAAAATGACAGTAGGACTGGGTAGGACATGAGTTTCAGGGTTGCTGACAGGGTACTAGGGCACAGCAAAAGCCCTGTTGAAAGCTTTGGCTACAGTATCTGTGCCAGGCTCCAAGCTGAGTGAAGGCAGAATGGAGCTAATGCACCATATAAATGGGGTATGCCCCGGGAGGGTGGGAGATGTCCTGTTGGATGATGACATCCCAGAAAAGACGGAAAAGTGTTCATTTTGTTCCTCTCATATCCATCCTCTCCCAAATGACAAGAGGATATCAGAAAGGGTCAAAATGGGACTAAAACCACAGATAGACATATCAAGGGTCAAGATCTTGGACGTGCATAATCACAGTAGGTAGGTGGAGGACTTTGGTACCAAGGAGGCTGAGCAGCAATGAAGCTCTAGGATTTGATCAATAATTGACATAGATGCTGAAATTACAGAGGACAATAAGCAGAGATGAAGTATAAGGACCCCTGATAAAGTCAATATAACAATAGATCTGCAAGATGTTAATGAATACACATCACAGACACATAAATTTTTAGGGAATGAGGTTATTCTATGGTTTGGAAAATGCCAGATTAAAAAAAAAAAAAGTTCTTTACTGCAGGACTTTCCAGAGCCTTAAAATGTTAATGTATTTTAGTGGACACTATAATTCTCCAAGAAGGAGAGCTACAATGTCCAGCATTTCCCCAACTTCTTTGAGAACAGAACCCCATTTTCTTTGTAGAGGATCATCCTGTGGAACTGTTCTTGGAAAACACTTTGAGAGATGCAGGTCCAGGGTACAAAAGATTGTGCCACAGCAACATAAGGTTTCCCTGGGAACGGTGGAAACCAATGAGGAAAACCACATTGGTGGGAGATAAGGAGGCAGAGAAGAATCATGAGGAGGTGGCCAAAAGGAGGGTGTGTATGCACATGAAGACAATAGGGTGAAATGGACCCTATATGGGAAGGCTGGATAAAAGGGACAATGGGTGCTGTGACTTATAAGTAGTACAAAGGATATCAGAGAGGGCCAAGGGGAGCTTGTGAGCTGTGAATGACAGAGCAGAATGGGGCAGTGCTGGAACAATGGAGGCTCACTGAGGGACAGCCCCAAATCCTGTCACACAGACATGCACACGCCCACATGCAGAAGCTTCTGGGCTGCCCTGGATTATTCCCAATGTACGTTCCCATGGCAGCATGGTTTTCTTTTCGCCTGGCCAGGCTGGGTACTAGCAGGGGAGGGCAGGCTCAATTAACAAACAGCCTGTTTCTCTACTCACCACCTTCCTTGCAGTGCTTTCTTCTTCTCAGAAAGAAATCCAACTGTTAAACTGCATTATTTAATTATAGGTTTCTTTATTTTATTTTTGTGTTTTATCTTTTATGTTTTAAAAGCTCAGGATGTAAGAGTTGGTTGGTTTGGTTTTTGTGTTTTTTTTTGGTTTTGGGGTTTGTTTTTGTTTTTTTAGATGCAGCCAGTCATTATCTTCCCAGTATATTCAGTGTCCTTCCCAGATATAGAAGGGCAATGTTCCCTAAGCCCAGAAGTTTCTGGCACCACAAGCGCAGGTGCAGTTGAATAAGGCTGAACCCAGGCTGTTCGGCTTACATTGGCAAATAGGGGAGAGCTATGCTCCCAGCCCCCTTCGTCCTGCTCAGGGAATTTTCTACCTGCCTCATTCCTGACTGCCTTCCTGGCCACATTGCTTCTATGAGCTGCATTAGGACTAGCCCCTACCACCTGAGAAGGTTTTTTTCTGGGGCTCTGCCCAGGGCTCTGACTGAATTTACTTGGGAAAAAATAAACCATGAACATCAAGCAAGGGTCTCCATGTTAGAGTGTACTGTGCATGCATATGCCCCAAACTGATGTAGAATAGGATGATGCTCAGAGGAATACATTAGATCCAGGAAGGTCTGCTGGAGGAGGTAAAGTAGGAACTGACTCTGGAAGGAGAGGAGAGGCTCAAACTGGCAGAAGGTATGGAGAAGGCACTGCAGAGGGAAAGAAGTGTCAGGCACAAGAGAAATGGAAGGACTGGCAGGATATCCAGGGGACAGGAAGAACATCAGGTTAACTAACGACTATAAAAAGAAGGAAGAAAAGATAAGATTGGGCTCCCAGAGGGCTGTGGGCCACATCCTTGGGAGCCTAGGCTATGGGGATCAGCAGAAATCAGAGGCCTGGCACTGCTCAATGGCCTCTAGGATTTCTGCACAAGGTCTTCCCATATGCTTAGCAAGCAAATGGAATCCAAGTTTCTAAACGTTTTAAAGGTTGCTCACCTATGCCTCTCCCGGTACCCAAATCACTGCTGCACAATCCTGCCAAGGAGTTGTTCTGCCTGTACTTCAACATCTTCAGTGGCAGGGGGCTCATTACCTTATAAGATATACTAGTTCCTAATGGGAAGAGGCAGCTGCCAGGTCACTCTCGTCTAACAGCAATGACAATAATAAATTACTATTGCTACTACTGCTAACAATAATTACAATAATATAGAATGCACTTAGTCATTATAAAGTCTTCTGCACACTCCCATTGCATGCCTGCCCTCACCTCCCACACCTACACTCTGAATCATCAGCCTCTCACCTTTTCTCCAATGAGGTAGGAGACAACTGCTGCTTAACTTCCCCTTTCCTTTATCCCCTTCCCACCTCCTCTTCTCTCTGTTTTAGCTGTCACCCAACAGCCAAACCAACAGTGCCTGTGGCATGAACCTCTGCTCTACAGGACCGGACTAGCTCTTGCTCTGTGACTGCACTGCTACTTCTTGTAGATCACTAAAATCACCCAGAAATAAAGGTTTGGTCCATGAGGTATAAGCACATGGCATGTTTCTCAAAATATGATCTTCGGCTACTAACATTGTCTACCCCAGCCCCTGCCTCAGACCCTACCAGAAATTCTGATCCAGGAGGCCTAGAGTGGAGCCCTGGAACAGGCACCCAGAGTGATTCTGGCATACCTTATTGTTTGAGAATGACTGCCTTAGGGGCTCTGGCCAGTCTTTTTGACTTCAATTATATCAGGGGTCATCAGACTTTTTCTTAAAGGGTCAGATATTAAATATTTCAGGCTAATGGGCCAAATGGTCTCTGCAATAGCTACTCAACTCTGTTGTTGTAGTGAGAAGGCAGCCATTAACATTATCTGTAGTAGGTTGAATAATAGTCCACAAACATATCATGGCAAAGACTTTGCAAATATGATTAAGCTAACCATCTTGAGATAGGGCGATTATTCTAGATTATCTAGGTGGGCCCTAAATGTAGTCACAGGTATCCTTAAAAGAGAGAGGCAGAGAAAGATTTGACACGGATGCAAGAGGAGAAGCAATTTGACCCTGGAGTTACAGATGGGAATGATGCAGCCACAAGCCAAGGAATGTCAGCAGCCATTGGAAGCTGGGAGCGGAAAGGAACCAATTTTCTCTTAGAACCTCTGGAAGCACAGCCCTGCTGACCCCTAGATTTCAGCCCCATGAAACTGATTTCTGGGTTCCAGAACTGTGCAATAATAAGTTTCTGTTGTTCTAAGCCACCAAGCTTATGGAAATTTGTTGCACCATCAATGGAAAACTAATACACTCCATAAACAAATATTCTGTGTACCAATAAAACTTTATTTATAAAAACTGGTGGATGGCCCACCAGCTACAGATTGCTGACCCCAGAGTGAGACATTAACAGGTCTTTGTGCACAAGATGTATGGGAGAGAGAAATCATATGAATATTTGGAAGCCATTATTCAGAAAAAAACAAAAACTAAACATATAAACATGAACCCTCACTTGAGTTCCCTTTGCCAAGAAAGAAAGAAAAGGAGGAAACAAAAACTCCTTTAAAAATCTCCTGTCCCTGATCCATGCAGAAATGAACTGAAATAAAACCTCAGGGAATGTGCCAAGTGCCCAGATTCTCCAGCTGAAGCAACTCTCACAGGGCCAGGCCAGGGGACTGCGGTTGGATGGGAAGCTCGGGGAATGTCCCTTTGGTTCTGGGTGTCCTTTAGAACACCCAGCTGGGGCCAGAGCCCTCCTTTCTCTCTCCGTCTGCCTCAGCAGAAAGGAAGCAGCTGCCCCAAGCATAACTTCCCCTCTCCTACTTCTCCCCCACTAACACACAAGTGAATCTGAACACATGTGCGCACACACTTCTTCTCTAGGTCCTTTACAAAGGAAAGTCCCACAAATACTCACCAGACACGAAGGCCACTTTTTCCTTTAGGATAGGAAGGACATCAGAAGCTTTCAAACCATCATTCCGAAAAGACCCTGTGGGAAAACAAACCAGAAGGAATCAGGGTGAGAGGAGCCAGCTGGCTGAATCACAGGGTCCCATCCTCAGTCTCCCAGTCCCATCATCAGTCAGCAAGTCCTGCCTTGTCCAGGTCCTACAGCCCAGCCCAATGGACCAGGAGAGGGTCTGCAACAGAAGGGATCCTTCCACATGATGCCAGCCACAGGGGTGATAAGGGCTGCAACCTCCCCGGTCCTTCTCAAGCAGAGGACAATCCAAATCACCCTCCTCATGTGGACAAACCTCCATGCCCTGGGGGCAAAAAAAAAAAAACAAAAAAAACCCAGCCTTGTTGCTGTTGAGCAACTTGAAGACGGAGGACTTTTACAAAATCATGTTGTACCTCTAGTGCCTAGTACAGTGTCTTAAACATACTCAGCACTCAGGAAATATCTGTTGAATTAGTTAACTGATATCAAGATGGATTACAAAGTCCTAAATAAAGATTTACAAAGTCCTTTTTGCCTTTCCTCTGGCACAATAACTATTAGTCTTTATCTTACAAACAAGGAAAATAAACCACAGAACTCCTACAGAAGGAAGCAAAGTTGATGACAATATTCCTCTCCCCACCTCTTCCTCCTCCCCTCAATGTCATCATCATCAGTCCATGACAGACAGGAGATGGGGAGACACAAATCTCCTGGGAAGGAAATGCACTACCTTGTTTAACTTGTTCTCTTTCTAAATCTTGCTTCTCATTTAGAAAGTCCTTTTACGTTCTAGTTGAGTTCCTGTTTGAGGACTGGAGGCAGAAGCTTGGGGCTCCCAAAGAACGGAAACTAAAGATGTGCCTGGAGGAACAGCAGCCTCAGGAGGCAAAGGACAATCCAGCCCAGTGTGGGATGTGTGGGAAGTCAGGACCCAGCTTCCACATACACAAACCCCAGGCTAGCCCACTGCACCCCTATCATTTAACCTAAGAACCCCACAGGGACTCTCAGGGAGAGCCACCCACACTTACAGCAATTCGAGCTCTAACTGAGGTCTCTGTTATGTGTCGCCATTAGGGATATGACACAGATAAACCCCAGAAGGTGAGCGGTTTTACGTCAGCTCAGGGAGCAGAACCAGATACCATGGATACCCCCTAGGGTGCCTTTCTCCACTTGGCTTATACCCTTGGGGTCTAAATTTGACAATTTACAGAGGAAAGCAACATGCTGGGCAGGACAATGCCACTCAATCCTTCAATCTCTAAACATTGACTGTTTCAAGAAACCCACCTGGGAATTTTGGCAATAAAATTCCAAGCCAGGCGTAAGATCACTGGCCTAGGGAAGTGAAGTGGGCCAACTGCACACTCAGTCAAGGAGGAAGAGAGATGTGTCCTCAGAATGCCAGCGTCTATGATCAGAGGTCATACCCTAAACCTAAAGCAAATTTCCTAAGTGTCTCTGACCATTTTGCCTATTTTTTCCCTTTCATTTTTCACCAAATGAAGACTGCAAGTCTTTTATTCATCAGTTGTTTCTCTTTACTAGCTGACAGAGAACCAGCTACAAGGCTCACTCTAAGAAGACCTTGAGCAATAGGAAAACAAAGTAACACCATAAAAAAGAATACTTGAACTTCAAGGCCTATAAGCATTATTTTTAACTTTCTATCCTTAGTTTCTACAGATATTTATGCTCTAATTTTATCTTCTCCACAGAAAAACAATTAAATTTCACTAATAGAGGCTAATTAGGATCAATATAAATTATTATAGAATTTATGAATAGATATATAAAGTATTTTTTTCATCCTTATGCAACAAGGAGACATTTAGCTTCCTTGGCAATCTATTAGGCTTTATCTGTTAGACAAGGATCTTTAATACATGACTTGTTTGTGAAAATGATGCTTCTATATCAAAATATATGATTTTCCTTTGTGAAATATATCTTTCTATACATTAATTTTAAAACACTTTCCTCTATATAACCATGTACTCTAATATCTATAAAAAAAAATGTAATATAAAAGTTAAATTTCAGTCTTATCTTCTTTCAGATTATTTACAAGTTCAAAAATAGCAAGGCCCAAACTAATGAGATTTACTATATAAAAAGAGTCCACATAACTCTCTTTTCCCCTAAACTCTTGTCCTGTTTTTTTCTACTGTCCTCCCTCTTGTCCCCTACTGTGTTGCAGTACACAAGAGGGTCCTAATTCTAAATAGCCGTAAGACCTTAGGAAAGGGTTTAAAATTTTCTAAATGGAAGCAAAAGGTTCCCCATCCTATCTCCTCTCTACTCCCACCCTTGGAGAGGAAGAGGAAGCTCCAAGTCTCATCCATCACACCCACTCATTGTGCCCCACCTCTTCCTTCTCCCCACCAGGGCCCAGGACCGGAGAGAAGGTGTGCAGCTTGTCCATGCAGCTTGCAGTCATGGGCTTCAGCAAATATCAGTGCCTTGGGTTGGGTTGTTCTAGGATTCCTAGGGCTTCTACTTCCCAGGCCAGGGTCCTCCCCGACCCTGTAGAGGCCACTGCTGCGCCTGGTTTGTGTCCACCATAAGAAAACCTAAAGTGTCCAGATTTACAAAATCCAAACTAGGGGACAATCATTTCCAATTACAACTAAAATTTTCACATTATAAAAGCATTTGCTCCAGAGTCTCTTCAAATAAAAATTCCCCTAGTGATTTGAATTAGTTTTTCATTTGCCAAAAATTAAATTACATATAACTTTTCAACAATATATGTATTATGTAAAGCCAAGTAGAGCTAATTAGCCCAGCAGCTCAGAAATTGGTGACCTTGCATATAAAACTTATTTGCACTGGCTAAAGATCCTACGTAGCATATCAATTCCCCCAGGGCCCTTGTGAAACCAGCTGTTGGAATATATAATAAAGGAGAAGTCCATTGAATGCTAACTCAAACAGGACCAATGAAATAGCAACATGTTTTCACTATCAGGTACATGTCTTGGTAGACTCATGGTAAATGTTCAATAAATATTTGATGAAATAATAAATGAATGAATAAAACGTTGACCCTTCCTAAAATGACTTACACAAGGTCAGTGACTTCATCTGTCACACCAAGCACTGGCTATCTGAGTAGATGCCCTCCAGGGTACTACTCAGCTGTAATACTCTGAGACTTTCTAAACCTTCTCTTCATATTTGTTGGCCTTTAAGATCCTCAGGTTATCAGATCAATATGCTTTAAAAGGAAGTACTGGGAATAAATTCCCTAACAAGATTCATTCCGCCTTGGGAAGATAAAATATTTCACTGGCTTCCTGGCCAATTTTTCCCCCAGAATCAGTTTATAGATGCTCAGGGGCAGATCACCCCATTTTGCAGGTAGCCCAAAATGCCAAAATGGGAGAAGAGTAATGGAAGAATTTCCATGAGGCTTCACCTCTTGAAGGAAGCAAGCTTACATTATCATTGCTATTTCTGGTATAAAGTTTCTGTGATAGAACTATTAGAAAATAAACTCTAGATCAAGCTTGTGCAACCTGTGGTCCGCAGGCCTCATGCAGCCCAGGGCAGCTTTAATGCAGTCCAACACAAATTTGTAAACTGTCTTAAAACATTATGAGATTTTTTTGCAATTTTTTTTTAAGCTTTTCAGCTGTCAGTATTAGTGTATGTTCTGTGTGGTCCAAGACAATTCTTTTTCTTCCAATGTGGCCCAGGGAAGCCAAAAGACTGGACACTCCTGCTCTAGACCAATCATAGACCTGTTTCCATCTTAAAAAAAAAAAAAAAAGCCAGTTGAAACAGGCTTGCTACCTCTAAAGAAGGCCTGAGAAGACATTAAAAAAAAACCCTAAGACCTTGGAGTTGCTGCAAGAAAAAACAAAAAACAAAATCAGGGGTAGCACCTTCATGGACCTGACCCAAGACGGGTTATGGGTCATGGGTGTTGTGCTTCTTCTTAAGGTCAAAGGCATGCTTCGCTGGCATTCAGTGCTAATCTCACCCCATTTGTGTCCTGCTGTTGTCAGAATTACAAGCCTGCTGTTCCGTTAATTAGCAAAGTTGAAATGCTCCACATCTATTAAGGAAGTACAAATTATCCCTGCCATCTCCCCAGGATCCTCCAGCATGGGTCTTCTCCAAGCTCCACTTTTGCTCCTCCTTGCTCCAAATGTGTTATGCTTACATTGCTTCTAGTCATCATTTCCCACGTTAGAAAATGCCAATCATCCTCACTCTGGCTCCCAGCCTGTGTGACCTTAATGGCAATGGTAAAACTGGCCCTTGAGCCACCAGCCCTGTCTGTGGTTTTGTGGGTGTAGAGTAGCAGTATATTCCCCAGGGCACCTGTGTTCCATACTAACCTCCTTCAGAAAGCAATCCTTATTTCAACAAGTGAAGAAGCAAACAACAGAGTGGGTGTTTATAGAGCATTTGGAGGTTCAAGCTGCCAGAGTATCCACGGATTGCTCTTTGTTTCCTTTTGGTTCTCAGACACACCCCTTTAATGTGCACCTATGTAGAAGTTACTATGTAAGTGTTCTAACATTGCTTCAAGTGGGCCTGAGCCCTGTTTCTGCACACTTCCCTATACTCAGGTTTCTGCCTTCTCTTTCTGCTTCACCCTGTGGTGTCCAGCATGGGAGCCTTACTCAAAATGGCACTGAGTCAGTGAACCAGAGGCTGCATAAAAGAGATCTGGCTTACAATTGAGAGGTGCAGGAGCTCATTTGGCTGGACCTTAGTTTGGTTGTAATTTTGAAATTTTCCTATTCCTAAGGTCATTGTTTCATTAATTCTATATTGAGCACTATGTGCCAGGCCATGTCAGGCTTTGGTGATAGTAAGACAAATAAGAAATGGATCCTGCTCTCCAGGGGCTTCCAAGCGGAGACAAACAGGTTTCCAAATAGGACAATTAAACTGTTATCAGAGACAGGATATCACCTGTACAAAATGCAAGGAGACTCAAAAATAAAAATAAAAAGAGCTTCTTAAAGATGAGTCCTACAACTTTGCAACTCATGGTAATAAGCATCACATACACCTAGAACCTTGCTGGAAATGCAAAATCTCAAGTTCCACCCCAGACTTACAGAGTCAGAGCCTATATTTTAACAAGAAACCCAGGTGAGGCCAGGCATGGCAGCTCATGTCTATAATACCAGCACTTTGGGAGGCTAAGGCAGGCAGGCAACTTGAGCCCAGGAGTTTGAGACCAGCATGGGCAACAGGACAAAACCCTATCTATATAAAAAAAATACAACAAAAATTAGCCAGTCATGGTGGCACACATCTGTAGTCCCAGCCACTTGGGAGGGTGAGGTGGGAGGACTGATTGCGCCAGGGAGGTCAAGGCTGCAGTGAGCTGTGATTATGCCACTGCACTCCAGCCTGGGTGACAGAACAAGACCCAGTCCCAACGCCCCCCACCACACACACACACAAACCGAGCTGATCCATATGCACATTATACTTTGGGAAGTTATGTACTAAAGTATGTCTTTCCATTCCAGAGTCACCTCAGAGGCAGAAGATGGAGAAAAGCATCCTGTAGCCTGGCCTAAACAGGACCCGTAAAATCTCATCTAACACTAGTCATCACCCCTCCAGCCCCTACCATGGGAAGACCCCTCTCCACTGCCCAGAGATTCCAGAGATTCAGCCATTACCCTATAATTATCTATTATTCAAATTCAGCTCTGGAATAAAAAGGCTATCTGGGAGGTAGACGAATTCCCCCTCCAGGGCATTAAGACTGGACTACATCTTACTTTTTGGTGGCAGGAGTGTTTATGAATAACACTTGTCCACACTGCTCACAATTTTGGTAGCTTAAACCATTCCTTCATGTATCAGATGTTTTAATTTCACCACAAATCTTCCTTCCTATCCTCAGAGCCCTACCTTCTCTTAACTACTCTCAGTACCATAAATACTGTCACTGATAATATTTACAGACCAAGATGCCATCCCTAAGACAGCCCTGGAGGACAGAGAAGCCAGTCCCTTTATGCCTCTTTATCCCAACTGCACCCCCACTCACAGGTACAAAGCCCTGAACACTGGGGAAATGCTAGACAAGAAACAGAAAGGAGGGCTGCTCCCACCTGGGGAGCTCTGCATCTGAGAACACAGTGCCCATCTCAGGCAATTCTCTCCCTTGGAGGGGAAACCCAATTTCTACTCTCTGAGAATTTCCAGCCTCATAAAATATCCAGTGTCCATTTCCCCTGATACCAACCAGACTGCATAAAAAACCAGTGATCTTCACTGTGAGATTCTGATAAAGATCCTCCCACCCTTCCCCCAACCTGACCATCCTGTATCCACTATATCTTAATTATTGGTGCCGTCATCCACGGAGCTAACCAAACACAAACCTGGGAAGCACTCTAGACTCCTCCCCCTCCTCCATCACACATATTGATTCAGCTACTTGGTTCTGTTGATCCTACCTCTTAAATCTCTCTCTAATGTGTCATTTCCTCTGTGCAGTTTCCCTGGCCTCCCCATCAAGCTGAGCTGTCTCCAGTTGTACTTGATACTCCATCACTCCTGAATGGCATTTATATGTTTTCATTTACTCCCCATTAACTGATCATGATGCCTTGAGGGTAGGGAACATGCAGTATTCCTTATTCTACCCCAGAACCCAGCACAGTGCCTGTCACAAAAAAAAGAGTCAAGAAATACTGAAACTGACCACGCACAGGCACAGAGAAGACAGAGAATGGCAAGTTGAGATGATCCATTAGGTCAGTCTCCACAGAGAAGATGATCTTCAAACTAGATTATAAATAATGGAAGAGGCAAGGGATGGTGGGAAGCAGTACATGCCAAGGCAGAGAGGGAGGGGCAAACAAACTGTATGGAGGAGAACTGCTTGAACCCGGGAGGCAGAGGTTGCAGTGAGCCGAGATCGTGCCACTGCACTCCAGCCTGGGAGACAGAGGGAGACTCTATCTCACAAAACAAAACAAAAACACCTACCACCAAGACAGAAAGTGTGTGATTAGAGGAAGGAATAAACCTGGCAGAGAGAGAAAGACTGGGCAGCTTTATGTCAGCAACCAAACACACAGCAGTGTGGAGACCCACATGCCTCTCCCCAACCTGAAAATCTACCTGTGCCCAATGAGGCCAACTCCCCCACAGTCGTCCTTCATCACTGTCACCCACAAACATCAAATGGACCAAGGAGCATCCCCCTCCTTAGGTGGCAGGTGTGCAGGAGGGATGGTCGGCAGAGTTCTCCTCCTTGGCCATGGGATTTCTAAGCAAAGGACACCCAGGAGCCTCTGCTAACCTGATTTCAACACAAAAAGGGGGAAAAAATGTGTTCTTCTTTTGGCAATTGCTAAATACTGAGCTTTTCTAAGCAAACTGACCAGGCCTCCTGTAACCTGAGGCAGCAGCCAGGGACTTGGCTGATAACCAGGTTGGGCAGCCTTTACACTGGAGAAAAGCAATGTCTACCTTCTCTCAACTCTGATATGCATTTGAAGTTTATTTTCATAAATGACCATCTTCTGCCCTGCACTATAGTGAGCTGGACAGCTTCCTTAGGGTGCCTGCCCTAACTGCTCCATCACCATCTGGGCTGGACTCACTTGTCTGCTTCAGTATATCACTGACATGTACCTCCCTGTTCTGCCATTGTTCACCACTGCATCTGGCTCCCTCACTAGACTCTAAGCTCATTGAGGGCAGGGGCTGAGTACTTCTCTCAATAGCTTTAGTGCTTGGTACACAGCTGGCACTTAATGAGTGACCCAGAGGCAGAGTTTTTCACATCCCAAGTGTCACAACACCTTCTACATAAAAAGTGTTTAGTAACTGCCATGTCTCTTCCTCCCATGGTGCTTCTTTGTGCTTATTTCTACCTCCATGTTCATCTTTCTTTCTCTCTCACATGAACTCTAATTGAGGCCAATTTCAATATTAACTTTCTAAAGTCAATATTAGCTATAAAGGCCTGGCTAATGGGCTGCCTTTGAGGAACAGAAATTTGTAACACTTTCCATTGCTAAATTAGCTCCATTAAAGATCACTAATAATTAGCACTTTAAACACACGGGTAACGCCTCTCTAAGCCCAGCTAATGAGCAAACCATTTCTGTTTATTCTTCACAAGATTTAATATTAGCTCAAGTTGAGACCTCAGCTGCAATACACACAGGCTTATTCCCTCTTCCTCCCTCCTTCCCTCCCCAGAAAAGTTGCCATCTGGAGTATGGTGCAGACACAAGAAAATGGCCACTTCAGAAGTGATTCTATCCACCCACTGTATTTGTTTTGAAACTGATTGTTTTCTAACTCACCAGGTTATCTAAAGTGCTCATACATCACAGGCAGTGGTGCTAGTGGTAGATTTATTGTCTTTTTTGTTACTTTAAGCACTGCTCTTGGATGGGTCCTCAAAGTAACACAGAACATTAGCTTGTCAGTGATTACTATGATCCAACTGTTGAACATTAGCTGTGTATTTGCTATTATAATATATTTGGAGAGAGTTACAAAGGTGCCTAGGGGCAGAAGGTGTGTGCTGTGCAAGTTCAGATATAGAAAAGCTTTGCTCCTTGGGACCCTCATCTCAATCCCCCTCCCTTTTCCCCAGCACAAACATCAATAATATTAATACTTAATTTAATCAGGGCATAAAGACTAGTTAAACATGAAGTTGCTGACTTGAAAAGTCAGTTAGGGCTCTGTCATTATGGAAGGCACTCTGGCAGATATCTAAATATGAAATTGTCCAGCACCTATTGGATGCCTATCCCCTCAACCATCTCTCCAACCCCCATGTGGGTGGCAGTAAAGTAGCAATGGCTGACCACAGAGTTTAGGGCAGAGGACCTTCACAGGCAGTTCCTGGAGCAGACCCTCTCACACAAGCCCAGAGTTTCTCCCCACTTTCAGTTGCACTCTTTCTGATTCTACAACTATGCCACTCCTGCTCCAGTGTCCTCACCATGACTATCAATGAGCAATGTCACAGGGATACACTGGCACAAACTGGGCACAGGTCCACCACATACATGGAACAACTAGGACCAAAGTAACAACCAGGTTTGCAGAACTGCTGGTGCGGTCTGACAGCTGAGAAGGGACACATCCAAAGGTCATTTTACTGAACAAACTAGAAACTAAAGCACCCTCTCCCCATGGCCAGGACGTGTGTGCCGCTGTCCTTGGTCCTGAACTAGTGTGACGTTGCTACTTGGAGTGGCTGCTGTCTATGCTGTCTTTGGGATATGTCAGCCAAAAGAGAAAGAGGCAGAGATGAAAGAGATGTTAAGATATATCATGGAGATAAAGAAATGTGAAGAAGCATTGGAGGAATATACATACAGAGAGATTACAGAAGAGAGGTTTGTTTGGTATTGTTTTCAAATTATTGTAGTAACCAAGAAACAAAGGTCTGTGTACATACCCCTACACACATACACAGACACAAACATACCCACATCCCATGGAAATGAGACAGCATGAACCCTGTATGTCCCCTGATACAATGTTCAGATATCTAGATAAATTGGCTAACCATATCTGATGGATTATCCATGGAAAGATTCCTGGAGTTTTAAGCAATTTTTGAGTCCCTACTTAAGTTATTGCCTTGGATATCCAAACATATACAATTCAATTCAATAAATACTTATTGAGCACCTATATGTGTCAGGCAAAGTTACAATCACTGTGGGTACAAAGGTAAACAATATAGAGTTCCTGACCTTAAGGGATTTTTAATTTAAGGAAAGAGTCAGACAAACCAACATGTAATTTCAATATCATGCAAGAAATATAATATAGAGGTACACATGGGGGACAAATATTCAGATAATCCAAAAGAGATACTAAAACTCCAGCTCTAAGGAAGTCTCTAAAATGTGAAAAACCAGTAACAAGAGAAGAGGCAATGGATGATGGGATCATCACCTAGGTCCTAGATTGGACAGGACAGGTGATGAGTCTCTGGTGGGTCTAGGAGAAGAGAGAGGACTAACTAAGACACTGGGGTTTTCCCATGACCTAGACCCTATCCATAATAACAAAGAGATGAGTTAATGTTTGCTGAGACAAACAACAAAGCTTCCCCTGTGGACCTAGCATAACCAGGGCCCAGCATAAGCTAGAAAATTTGCCATGATTGAGAAAATATTTGAATCATGATGTCTGCTATTTCTTTAGAAAGAAGCATAACAATGTTAAGTGCTAAACAGGAACCCAGGGGTGATCTAGGTATCTCATGAAACCAAAATCCTTCTCCAGAATTCTGGAGGGTAGACTGGGTAATCCTCAACTCTACTCACCAGAGGACAGACTAAGTTATACTTTTCACCTGACAAACTGAAGCAGGCCTATAAACCCTGCCTCAAAATGTATGCGGTGGGGGAAAGCCATGAACTTCATGAAACTGTATGCAAACCATTGCATATCTGTCCATATGTGTCTATTCTTCTGAGAGACAATCTTTAAGTCCAGTTGTCAACAGATTTTCAAGGGGATCTATGACACCCTAAATCATTGAGAACCACTAGCCTAGGGCAGTCACGGTGAGAGTCTACAAGTTACCTTGGGTTCTAACCACAAGATCCTATTATCTAGGCTCTGCCTCCCTCACAGCACACTTTATGACACTCATGGTTTAGCTGGAATCCAATACCGTGGTTGGGCTGGCAGAGAAAAAATGAAATGATTTTGATTCTTTAGCTGAGATAAAATGGAAACTGTGGCAGATGGTAGAAGGTGAAGGCTGTGTGAAGGATCCTGTGCTGTAAGAATAAGCTTTATCTGAGGTGGTTCTCTCTCATTATGGAGCTACTAAGAGCTGGAAGAACTGAGGTTAGTTGAACACAAAATGAGTTTTGTAGACACCAAGGCAGTACATTTCCAGTAAGCCTTCCAAACTGATGACACCCCTGCCATTGGAGGGATGACAACTTGACCCCAGGCCCTTTCTCAATTCATGACACTGTCAAGGTTAGAGCCAGCAGAAAGGGTTTGCAAACATGTTTAACAAGATCTGCTGGAGCCTGGATAATGGCAGGATAAGGTTTCTGGAGTGTTCCTAGTGAGGCTGGAACCATAGGACACACCTGGCCATTACTTGCTCAACGTGCTGTCTTCCACTTAAGACAGCAAGCTCTCCCAGGACAGGCATGTCTTGAGGGGAAGGTCACAGCCCTGAGTCAAGCATAGACTTTGGACAGAAGTCTGACTCCCAGCTCCAGTATTTATTAGCTGTGTGTCCTTGGACAGCTTAACCTCTCTGGGTATCTGTTTCTTCACATGAGATAAGAATATCTACACTTCATAGGCTGGTATAATGATTAAGGGAGGAAAATTGAAAAACCAGACACCTAGCTGACACTAAGTAAACATAATGCTCACTTTTCTCTATTCATCTTGATATCTCCTTCATGGGGCCTGACACATGGTAGATGTTCAATAATAAGTACTGATTATACGAATGAGTGAGCAAGTGAATGAGTAAGTGAATGGAGTAAACTCAGAAAACGGCAGCTAAAAACTGCCTCCTCAATTTCCCACTGCACACCTGTAAGCCACACCGCTCACACCCATCTGTGTGGGTCCTCTGAATTTTTATTGTTTCCCTCTGCTACCCAATCTGGGCTATTTGGCGAGCACTACAACTACTCCTGCTCCCTTACCCAGGTGCCCCAGATGTAAAAGAAGGCCTGCTGTTCCCGAAGGAAGGCCAGCTACCCAGCTGATTGTGCATTTCTGCCTCCTCCTGTGGCCAGGGGGCTATGGTCAGGGGCATCTCCATGACCATAGCTGCCAGCAGCTGCCAGCAGCTGGCAGGCCTTGTTCCTTCTTTTCGCAACTCCTCGTCCCCCTGCCCTTATGAGACTGGGTTCTACATAAAGATCTACAGGTCAAGGTGGCATTTCTGAGAAGCATGCCTACTGAAAACACATCCTGAGAGCGGGGCCACCATCTGAGATGAAGAAGCCACCACATCTACCTAGTAGGCAGCCTTCAGAGCCCCATGGGGAGAGGTCTGGGGAGAGTCATTGACCTGTGAGTCTTTTTCTTAGTTGGACTTGAGTTGTCAGGCTGTAGTAAGTAGGAGGAGTTCACAGAGAAAGAAAAGCTAGAGAGGTTATGTTACCCTTAACACACAGAGCTAGGTGTGAAGGCACAGGAAAGTGGCGAATACAAATCCAAGTGAGTTGGATACTAAAATCTGCTTGCTACATGTAGAATAAATGTCCCCAGGTTGCTCAGATTCTCAGTTCCATGCTCTCTGAAATGATTTTCTCACCAACTCCCCAGCACTCGTAATTCTCTCCCAGTAATCTTAGCAGACCTCTAGGAGGCTGGGATATCTGGTCCCCTGCTCTTTCAGCTCCCTGAAAAAGAGGAGTCCTTGCCATGACTAGACAGCCATGAGATTGTCTCATCCATGGATAAATGTGCATGTGTACTCAGAACATAGCCTATATGCTAAGAACAGAATAATTTTAAGTTAGGGAGTAAAGAGATTTATGATAGCTTTATATATTTCAAAAAATCAGAAACAACTTCAAATGTTCAACCTCAGGGAAGTGGTTAAATAAACCATGGTATATCTACTCAATGTATTCATTAAATATTCATTAAATATATACAAATATAATATCTTGGGAAATTTCCTGGTATATTGTTAAGTGTGAAAAAGATTATAAAACAGTTATGTACAACCATGTCTCAATTGTACATATAGTGTCTGCGTTTGTGTGTATAAAAACCATATCTATATGTACATATATATATATATGTACACAGCAGTTATCTCTGAAAATTGGATTGCAGATTTTGTTAATGTTTCTTTAATTTTTTCTATGTCAGATTTTTCTTGTTTACTCTTGAAATAATTGGAAAAGAGCAAATTCCCTCTTTTGTATATTGATCCTTCATATATAGAATATCTGTAAAATATTCGTACACTTAAAAAGTTTAATAATTAGGTTGTGGTTATGATAACAAGTCAAATAGCATTTTAAGAGGAACCTTATTTAAAGTTTAGAATAACTGTGTTACACAGCTGTTCACTCTGCAATGTGATCCTGTGGCAAATAAAAAATGGTTACCATTCACAGATAAAATTTTCTTATGACTAAAAGAACTGAAGTCCAAATGAGCTGTAAAAGAAAACTCCATTTATCATTAGGTACAATTTTCCATGTATGCAAATAGAGTTTATCCCTTTGAAATGCAAGATATAAAAGAAGATTCAAGTAAAATAAAATTCAAATAAAATCAACATGTTTTTAGATTAAAAACATTACAGTGGTATCTGTTGAATGAATCTCTAAGTACCTGCTATGTGCCAAAGGGATTTTCAACTAGATGTTTACCTATAAAAACAAGTAGATAAAAATAATTAAACTTTTTTTAAAGATAAATAATAGATTGGTCTTGCCCTACCAGATATGAAAGTATATATTTTAAATTCAAATTATTAAAAGGTGGAGCAGACACAAGAATTAACACAATGAACAGAGCCTGAAACATAGCCCTAATACAGATCTGGCATATTTTAAAATCTAATGCATGATAAGGAAAGAATCTAAAGCAACAGAGAAAAGATAAAGTAGTAATAAATGGCAATAAATGGCACTGGAAAAACTGAATATTTGGAAAAGAAAAATCCAGTTAATCCTGACAACTTCATACCATACACCAAAATAAAATAAATTTTAGACAGATTAGAGCCCAAATCTTTAAAATGACATTTTTTTAAAAACCTTAAGAGAAAACATGCATGGTCATTTAACTGATCCCTGAATAAGAAAGAGCTCTCAAGGCACAAAAGTATTAAAAGAAATCAGAAAGGAAAATATTGATGGTTTTGTTTATGTAGAATTTAAACTATATGTCAGATTATAAACACAATTTAAAAGGCAAATGACAAGCTAGGAAAAGTATAACAAATACAATAGAGAAAAAATTACTGCTCCCTATTTGAAAAATGGGCAAAGAATATAAATATACATTTCAAAAAGGAGGGAAAATGGATAATAAACATAAGAAAAAGCAGTCCACCTAATTAGTAATAAAGAAAATGCAAACTAAACAATGAGATGTTTTAAAATCCATTAAATTTGCAAAGATTTTGAGAAGGCAATAATCATCAACGCTAGCAAAGGTTATAGGTTCCTGCCTATAACCCTGTTAGTGCAAGTAAAATTGCTTCAACTTTTTCAGGAAGCAATTTGGTAATATGAATAATAATAATAAAGTGATCTAGTGATATCCCTTCTGGATGTCTATGTGAAGGAACTAAGGAAAAATGAGGACAGATATTTGCAAACAAGGTATTTCATGTAATACTTTTTAATGTGGCCCCAAATTGCAAATATCCCAAGTATCCAACAGAAAGCGGATAGCTACGATAAACTTGAAATAGGTATAAATTAAATAGACATCAGCCATTACAATTTGTATTTTTGAGTAATTTTTAATTTCATGGAAGAATGCTTGCAACATATAAAGTAAAAATTAGGGTACTAATGATACACGCACTATATAATTTAGGTTAAATCATATGAGATTGCTGAGACTCAACTTTTTTATTTTTTTTACCTTCTGAAATAGTGATTTGATATGATCCTAAATATGGACATAATGTATTTCTGGGTTGTGAGATTATGGGGATATTTCATTTTTTTCTTTACATTTTTCTATAATTTTCAAACTTTCTACAATAAATATGTATTAAAATTAATGTTGTAAAAGTGTATAAAGACAAGGTAAAAAAAAAATACCCCAAATTTAAAACTGTATGAATCCACTTCTCTGGTTTCTCTTTTCTAGATTTTATAATCCTCTGCTTCTTTGGTCTCTTAATCCCCATGCCTTGCCTCGTTTTTGTCTGTTATTCTATTTATTTCCATGTTCTATAATTTGCTGTTTGAGGTTAATCCCCAGAATAAGGAGAACTCTAGAAAGGCTCTGACCTCAGCTGTCAATCCCTTTTCCTCCAGGAAGCCTTCCCAAAAAGGCACAAGAGTCATGCAGTTTCTATCCCCAGAGATGGCCCCAGGCTTTTCAGTCAATAGAGGTACCACAGAAGGGGAAGCAGGTAGCCTCCTCTCCACTTGTGTTGCCACTACCCCTCTAAAATTGAGAGGCAGAGGAGAGCGCTGAGAAGCACTGGGAGAGGACATGTCACCAAGAGGTATGAGTCCTCATCATGCAGCGATGAAGACTCCAAAAAACATCCAACTAGAATATAAAGTACAATGAGATGCTAGGCTGGGGTAACTGGGATTACTTCTCACCAGTGTGCTGTTGGAGGGAGGCTGCTGCTGCCCTCTCCTAAGCCCATGGGCCTGTACCTTTTACCTGTGAGCCCACAGGTAAAAATGGGACCACTGAATTGACTGACATAATTAATGTTTAGAGCTAATAAGATCCCCAATGAATATTCTGTTTCTTTTCTACAGACTATGGACATATTTCTGTATTTGTTCACATATTGTACTATAAAATGATTCATATTACTATTTCAATTTTGAGTCATTTTTCTTACAGCAATAAAGTTATCTCTTGCTATGAAATGCCCTAGTCAACATCTGGAAGGTTCATCAATGTCCACCTCAAAAAAATGTAACTTAGCATCACTATTCCTTAGTTTTTCCATCTGCAAAATGTAAGCAACATCTCATAAGGTTATTGCGAGAACTAGCTGAGACTATGTGTGTACCTTGTGATTGGTCGATGGCAGGTGTCCAGTAAGTGCTAGGTAATGGAGTGAATGAATGAATCAATGAAGTGTCTGAACTGTGTGATTGATTTGCCACTGGGCTCAGCTGTACAAACCTGGGAACAGCCAAACAGCAGAAACCATTCACAATTCAAGACACAATTATCCACATGCTGTCAGCTCCTGAAATTGTAGACATAATAACTTAGAGGAAATGTGCTGCCTCCAGAGAGCAGGCTTTGGCAATTCAGACTACAGCAAAGGTGAGAACATTATAGTTCCCACAGGAAAAAAAATTCTTCCCTTCAACTCTAAAATTTTAGAATTCTGCATTTGTGCAAATGGAAACAGTAGTCAAAATCTATTAATTTCCAGCTTTGTGGCTGTAGGATTAAAATCTTTCCATCAAAATCTATATGTAAATTTGGAAGCATTCACCATCCAACTGGGGCTCAGGCATCTACAGAGCAACTGAGTCATGGTTGTGGGATTGTTCCACGTCAACAACATTGCTGATGGGGGAAAGGACACTGGACTAGGAATCTGAAGACCTCAGTTCCCTTTGTGTTTTTTTTCTTATTTCTCTACCCCTTTCTGGCCTCCATTTTCAAAACCAGTAAAATAAACGAGCCAGATAAGATGATGGCTGAGGTTGTCACTTCCCCAGCTGTTCCATTCCCTAAATCTCCTTTGCTGTAGAAGAAATAATGGCCTGCAAAAAGTTAGAGAAGGGAGCATCCCAGAGGAGAAATGAGAACCTCAGGGATAAGAATCATGCTGGGGAAATACCATATTTAATGAATTGCAAAATGTATCATTAGTTTATGTGCCATTAAAAAAGAAAAAACTGCTGCCAATTAAACTATTACATGCCATAAACTATAAAATGCATCCTGATTTCAGAGATGGCAAAATGTAGAAGGAAAAAGAGCATCTTATAATCAATAAATATGAGAACTAATATTTACTGGGTATCTGTTATATTCTAGGCACTGAGCTAAGTGCTTTATCCATATTATTTCATTTAATTCTAAAACAACTCTGTGAAATAAATGCAAGCATAGGAAAGACCAGCATTTTATAGAGGAAAAACTGAGATACAGTGAGGGTTTACATAATCTGCTTAAGGTCTTTTAACTAGTAGGAAGAAGAGGTAAGATTTGAACCTAGTCCTGAATGGTACTACCTAGATTTTCTTCTAGGGTTTTTTTGGTATTAGGTCTAACATTTAAGTCTCTAATCCATCTTGAATTAGGCATGGGCAAGGACTTCATGTCTAAAACACCAAAAGCAACGGCAGCAAAAGCCAAAATTGACAAATGGGATCT
>NW_012116377.1:9163134-9201023 GCF_000951035.1 Colobus angolensis palliatus
AAAAAAAAAAAAAAAAAAAAAAAAAGATTTGAACCTAGAACTATTTTACTCCAAACTCCATCTTCTTAACCCTTTACTCTCTGAAGAAGCACTGGGGCATCTGATACCAAATGAAAATGAGTTATTTCATGATGATAAGACTGAAACACTAAAACTGTCAGAACATATTAAAGGAACTTATTAGGATGAAATACTTTGAACTAGAGGGAACCCTGGAGATGATGTATAACAAGCATATACTTTACAGACAAGGAAGCTGAAGCCCAGAGGGATGATGTGATTTACCCAAGGTTGCATAGCCAGTTAGTGCAAAAGTTAAGATTCTAGAATTTTGCCAGATCATGAGATCAAGTTTGCAAGTCTAGAATTTTCAGATTCTACTCATTCCTTTCTTTTCAAGTTCTAGGCATTTTCCTATCTCTACTCTATAATTTCTTAGTGGTTTCTCTAAAACCACACAGGCAAATTCTTTTAGCATTTCAGGATACATACAGTTCCTTCAGGTCTGAGATGTAGAACTATTCTCAGAGAGGTCAGGGTGGATGGACACAACAGTTAGACAGGGTTTTTGCTTTTTAAAATTTTTTTTTTTTTTTTTTGAGACAGAGTGAGTCTTGCTGTTTTGCCCAGGCTAAAGTGCAGTGGCAAGATCTTGGCTTGCTGTAACCTCTGCCTCCCGGCTTCAAGCGATTCTCATGCCATAGCCTCCCCAGTCCCATTAGCTGGTATCATAGGCAAACACCACCAACGCCCGGCTAATTTTTTGTATTTTTAATAGAGATGGGGTTTTGCCATGTTGCCCAGGCTGGTCTCGAACTCCTGAGCTCAGACAATCCGCTCATCTTGGCCTCCCAAAGTGCTGGGATTACAGGCGTGAGCCACCGCACCCGGCCCAGACATGGGTTCTAATCCGTCTAGTTCTAAGAACACAGCATGCTTAATCTCTCTGTTCCTTGGTGGACTCATAAGTAAAATAAGGCTAATAACGCCAACCTCATAGAAAGACAATGTATATAAAGTCCCCATAAATAATCAATTGCAGCTGTTATAGCCATGACTATTGAAGGAGTTTAGGGCTTTTACTATTTTTTCTTGACTACTGGTTATTATTATCATTATCATTATTATTATTATTGAGACAAGAGTCTCACTCTGTCACCCAGGCTAGAGTGCACTGACGTGATCATGGCTCACTGCAGCCTTGATCTCCTGGTCTCAAGCAATCCTCCTCCATCAGCCTCCCAAGTAGCTGGACTACAGGCACACACCACCACACCCAACTAATTTTTAAAACTTTTTATAGAGATGGGGCCTCCCTATGTTGCCCAGATTGGTCTCAATCTCCTGCGTTCAAGTGATCCTCCTGCTTTAGCCTCCCTAAGTGATTAGATTACAGACATAAGCCACTGTGCCTGGCTGGCTCTTGGTTCTTATATGCATCAATCTATTTTGCATTTTCTAATCTGAAGTGCATTTTCTTGGCTGGAGACAGTGGAAGCAGGAGAACAGGGCTTCTTCATCTCTGTCTATAACAGACAATCTTCCCCAAGCAGAGAGCTAAAACCCTGCTCTATCACAACTATTCACAAGCTCAGTTTAGTTGCTAGCTTTAGTTGAGCTATCTGCCCTTCCATTAACTTTTTGTACAAGCTCTTTAAAAATCAAGATTCTTGAAGAAGTCCCTTTCATTTCATAATTCATCCTGCTTGTCTTAAAGGGAAGGCCAATCTCTTTCCAAGGCACGGGCAGCCCTCCAGACTTCACAGCATTTGAAGCTAAAGGTCAAAGCAAATACGTTCTACCTTCCAGCCATTAGGGGCTGAGTGCCAGCACAGGAAAAGCCCCTTCCTACCGTTTTAGGGACCTTTGTGCTTCTAGTGACATACATGCGTGTTAGAAGACTATGTGTGATAATAATGCCGCAGGTTGCCAGGAGAAAGTGTGGGTCCTAAAGCGGTGAGGTGGAAAGTACCAAAGAAGCTGCATGGCCAGGATGTGGGCTGACTTAGTAGTCCTACTTTCCATTTTAAAGACACTGAACTGGGGGGAAAAGCGTGTACCCAGTCTCACAGTTAACAATGTCTGTGGAAAGCCCAACTGGTAAAGCCAACAGGCAGACCAAGGTACCCCTGCCCCACTGGTGATCACTTACGTCACAGAACACAGGCTTTGTAAATCAAGCATCACACAAGCCCACTTTTCAGCTCCTACCTTCCCAAGGCCTGCTTAGCTGTTGTTTTGTTTTTGCTGCTTTCGTGGGACTTTGTGGCAGATGCTTGCTACAATTTATTAAGGGTTACTTCCTAAATGCAGGTTCCTAAGTGCTTTACACATCTTATGTTGCTTAATTCTCTCAACTACCCTAAGGGGTACATATTGTTTCCCATGTTTTATGGGTGAAAAACTGAGGATTAGAGGAAGCAAATAATGCGCCCAAGGTCATAGAGCTAGGAAAGGATAAAGTCAGGATTTGAATATGGGTCTATCCTATTCCAAAGCCTGTGCATGAAGCCTCATACATATAGATCTGTCTCATCTAGCTCCCAAGTCACCCTGGACAGGACATATCCAGAACTTCAAACTCTCTAGGGTTAAGACACAGCCATGTTTGGTGCAGCCTCAAACACAGTGTTTGATGTGCCTGGGATGAACCCCCAGACCCCGAGTTTCTGGACAGTTACAAGACAGAGAGTTACAGGACAGAGGTTTCTACCTCAGTTTCCAGCTGAGCCCTATAATTAGCACCTAACAGCTAGCACTGTGCTCTGAAACCCCACCTGTCTATTTAGGGCCTTGCCCATCATTTGCCATACCCCTTTCCTGGCAGGGGAAGGAGGGAAGGATGTCTATGTGCTGCTAGTCACTGCCTGGGGGCCTGCCAGGAATGGAGTGATGGCCCAGTAATGTAGAAGCACAAACTAGCCCAACCCTGAATGTGTCACCCAACTTGCGAACTCTGGTGACTCTCCCTCGCAGGACTCCTCACCTTGGATGATGATGCAGACCTGAGGGAAACTTGTTGTTGTGATGTTCCAGTGGATCCCATGTATTTCACTGCTGCTGCTTGCCTCTTCCAGCTAGCCCAATAGTCCCTTCACTCTCAGCCAGACATTCTACCAACCCCTTGGAAAATGCCAACGCCAGTGCTGTTCTGAGGTGGGAAATCAGTTTTCTTCATGTAGGCTTGACTAAATGGATTGACTAAAACAATCCATAGAAGACTGTCAGAGGCATTTTAGACAATAATAAGTGGCTAAATGGAAATGTAGAGTCCCATGAAATTCCCCATGCCATTGACTGTTAATGATGTGGTAATTACAAACACAACAGCAAATATTATTACCAATTTCAAGCGTTGACAAAAACCAGCTGGTACACTCAGCAAAGCACTCCAGTCCTGGAAAGTCCTGGAAACTCACATAATGCTGTAAGTCCAACTAGATGAAATCTTAGTCTAACTGTGGGAAGGAAGCTGTATTTCTCAACATGCAACACTACCCAGAAAACCCTACGCAATAAGCACAAGAAGTCTTCTCTGGTGACCTGGACTGACCTATATCCATAGTGGTGACTATTTCCACCAATCCATATAAGGTTGGTACAGAGATTGGCCAGATGCTTACCAAGCTCATTCCCTCTTCCGAAGCACACGACTGTTACATTTCCCAACCTCCCTTGCAGTTAGGAGCAGTTATATGACTGAGCTCTGGTCAATGGAAGGTGAGCAGAAGTATCATATGCCACTTCCAGGACTGGCTCATAAAATCATCCCACATGTATGTCCTCCACATTCTCTCTTCTTGTCCATCCTCGGATGGCTGGGTGCAAAGTATCCAGTGGAGGACTCCAAGGCCCTATGAGCAAAGCCCTATGAGAATGGAAAGGGTGAGTCCTGGGTTGTCACCAACTGGGAATATCTGTAGGAGACTATGACATGAGCAAGAAATAATCTTCTATTATGTGATCTCTGATATTCATTGGTTATTATATCCATCAACCTACAGTGTTTGACCAATAAGCAGAGAACACTCTCTTATTAATCAGGGTGGCAAACTGTGGAGATTGAAGAAATTACTTCGATCTCTATCTCAAAATCTTATGTCAGGTGTTAATGTATTTTATAAAGGATACACATGGTTTCTTTAAAAGCAATAAGAATATGTCAGTGATCTAGGTATAAAAACGGCAGGAGAACTCAAAGAGAAACAAAATAATAATGAGCATAGGGGAGGGGAAAACTTGGAAGAATTTAGATACCAGCTGCCAGGGGTTTGACAGGTCCTCCATTTTTCTCCCTAAGAGTTCCTCCACTCTCATACCTCTTACAAACAAATATGAAAGCATCAGGTAAATTTTAGAGCATGATATGAACATAAGGTACTATACTATTATTGTTCTGATTCCCAAATCTAAATCCCTGGCCTTGTTTCTCACCCAGTCTACCTCCAGTTGCATCTCCAACCTCCAGTAGGTGTTTCCATTAAATGGCACCCAAAGTTCAAAACTCTTCTGCTACCTTCTACTCTGTGTCTCTAGCATTTTAGGGAGGGGAAGAATCATTTGCTTCGTACCATATGCCAGGCCCATTATAGTAACTGCCTCATTAAATCCTCTCATATTCTTTCATGAGACAGATATTATTGTCTGCATTTCATAGATGTGAAAACTGAGGCTCATAGAAGTCAAATGATTTGCCCAAGGTCACACGACTGTTAAGCAGGAGCTGTGAGAACGATTTTCATTTGTGTAAAATATCATACCTGATTGGAGTGCTCTCTAAAACAGTTATCTACACCTGGTGGTGTGCTAGAGCTTATTCTAGAGCCTGCTTGTTCTGGTTCCTGAGAAACAATTGTAATTTTCGGAATTTTTGCCAGCTCGTTGTTATACAGGTTGGTAGGTTGAAATCTGCTGATAGGAGTATTTACACAATGGAAAACAGCAAATGTTACAAACACCACAACCAGGGCTTTTATTCTTCCCTGGAAACATTACCAGCACATCATTGACTATGCCTTCCTATTTGGACCAGTATAGCAAGGCAACACTATGTCCTGATACTGTCTTGTTGGAATTTCACGATATTGATTCTTCCTATCCATGAGCATGGAATGTTCTTTCATTTGTTTGTGTCCTCTTTTATTTCATTGAGCAGTGGTTTTTAGTTCTCCTTGAAGAGGTCCTTCACATCCCTTATAAGTTGGTTTCCTAGGTATTTTATTCTCTTTGAAGCCATTGTGAATGGGAGTTCACCCATGATTTGGCTCTCTGTCTGTTATTGGTATATAAGAATGCTAGTGATTTTTGCACATTAATTTTGTATCCTGAGACTTTGCTGAAGTTGCTTATCAGCTTAAGGAGATTTGGGGCTGAGACGATAGGGTTTTCTAAATATACAATCATGTCATCTGCGAACAGGGACAATTTGACTTCCTGGAATTTCAGGACCAATAATAAGGAAATAACTCCTGGACTGCAGACTTTGCAAACAAAAACTCGAAACAGTAAAAGCAAATGTTACAAAGACACAAGGGAATGAGGAAGAAGTATGTCTCCCTTAACACAGCTCAACCTTCTGACAGTTCCATGAGGAGTTCTCCTAATAAGCTGATACGAAATAATTTGGAAGGAAAATACTAGTTTTAGGTGGGGAGGCAGTTAAATTCTGGAGCAGTGCGGAGGACAGCTTTGGAAAGAAAGACCTTAGAGATTTAGTTTTTAAACTAAGAGATGGGGGAGGCATCACAGGTCCCTTGAGGTAAATTCTAAAACAGGGATTATTTAAAAAAAAGAAGAAGAAGAAGAATGTGCAGTTAGCACATTAATGCAGCAGCACAGATAATCCAAAACTGAAGATAAAATCACATGATGAATTCCAAAGCCAAAGATAAATGACTGGAATTTTTTCTTTGATCTACCCAAGATTTACCTTCTTGAATCAAAGTGCATCTTAATTAGATGAGTATGCACCAATCCAATATCTGGGGAAAGGAGCATAGAAGCTTATGGAGTGGTTAGAGGCAGTCAGCCTACATTCGTTTTTCTTTTAAAGTAAACACTCCACATGTGGAGAATAATCCCCATGTGAAAAATAAAGAAATCAGTGTTTTAATTTGTAGCCCACAGCAGTTTGTTCCTAAACCTGGCTGAATCTGATTTGGTTTAGAAGATTTTTAAAACAGAAAATTTGGTGTCTACATTTATATTTAGATTCAATGAGTCTAAAGAATCGTGTTTGCCAGAACTGAACAGACCCATAAAAGCATAAGGGCAAAACAATAATTGTGGCAATTAAAGGATCCTATGAAGAAACCTACGTAAGATTGACCGGCCAAGGAACAAAAAAACACTTAGAACAGAGATCTACAGGGGATTCCCACTTTTGAAGAGGTTGCAATTACAGTGGTCCTTCAGTATACACAGAAGTTTGGTTCCAGGACCTCCGTGTATACCAAAACCTGAGAATACATACCCACGTCCTGCAGTTGAGGACCCTAGGGAACTCACATATTGGAAAAGACAGTCCCTCCATATACAAGAGTTTCACATCCTGCAAATACTATATTTTCAATTTGCATTTGCTTGAAAAAAAATGCCCTTTGGAGGGCAATTACTTAATGTCTCTGAGTCTCAGAATCCTCATCTATAAAATGGGAAGACTCCTGAATTGGTAGGTTACTGGAAGACAGAAAGCACCTATCACAATTCCTGGCACAGAGGAGGTAATTGTTAGTTGTTGCCTTATGATTATGATTATTATTATTATTTTTATTTTTCTTTATTACTCGGCTTTGGGAACATTATTCCATGCAATACATATAAAGCTATGGAAGCTGCAGCCTGGGTCCCTCCAACCTCTCTCTTCCAGCAGCAGCCCATGGCAGGCTCCAGCAGTCCTCTGAGGACAACAGAAGATGCTAATCACAGTACCAGTAATCAGAAAACAAGATATCAGCTTTAGCTTGGCTCTGCCCTCAACTCTCTACATGACCTGAAACCAGCCTCCTGGTTCCCTTGGTCTTAATTTCCATCCCCCCAAAAATGGGCACAATCAAATAGAACCTGTCTTGGTCAGAAGTGCTAATGAAGAGCCCAGGAGAATGGGTTAATGAGAAGGCTGACTCTCAGCTCAGGGATAACGAGCCAGACTGTCACTGTCCCTGGGAGCTTTCCCTCCCTGGTCAGGGAGAATGTTGGCACCCCAAACTGCTGCACTGAGCTTCAGCTAATTGGAAGTTTGATGACAGATGACACCAGGTTTCTGGGAAACAAATGATCTCTCTAGCTTCAGAGTTCTGCAGTGAGAAGGAAGGAGGAATGGGAACTTCCCCAGAGTACTACAACCAAGGTTCCTGGGGGCAGCACATAAAACATTAATGGAACTTGAGCTACCACCAGAACTATCAGGCAGGAAAGGAAACAAGCAAAGCTACGAGTGGAGAGTGCTGATGGCCCAGCCTGCCAGCTGGCACAACACACTACAAATGAGATGCAGCCAGCCAGAAGGGCAGCAGGATAGCCTCAGAGGACCACAGCAGCATTGAGAGCTCCAGAGACTCTAGAAGATTCTCAGGAATTAAGGGAATCACATTTTGTTCTCTCCAGAGGGGAAGAGGCGTGTCTTGAAGAAAAGATGATGAAGCAAAAGTATGGGGGAAGGGTCCCCATTGTATCTGTTGTAAGAAATAATCACAGGAGGCACAAGCAAATACCACTGCTGGAGCAGGCTGGCTGGAAGGGTGGACTGAGAGCCCCACAGAAGGTGAAGGAGAAGAGACCAGGAGGAGGAGGAGGGAGGGTTCAAAGAAAATTAGATTACCTGACTTCTCATTTAAAAACTAGGGTGGCCTGCACGGTGGCTCAAACCTGTAATCCCAGCATGGTGGGAGGCCTAGCCAGGCGGATCACTTGAGCCCATGAGTTCCAGACCAGTCTAGGCAATGTGGTGAAACACCCGTTTCTACAAAAAATACAAAAATTAGATGGGCATGGTGGTACGCACCTATAGTCCCAGCTACTTGGGAGGCTGAGGTGGGAAAATCGCTTGAGTCTGGGAAGTTGAGGCTGCAGTGAGCCGAGATCGCACCACTGCAATCCAGCCTGGGTGACACAGTGAGACCCAGTCTCAAGAAAACAAAACAAACAAACAAAAATCTAAGGTGAAGTGGCTGCCACTTCTCTACACAAAGAGGGAACTTTCCAGATCTTCGTGCTGATGTTTTTCCTAATGTAAAATTTCCAAATCACTTCCATGCAGATGAAACATGCCAAGCACACAGAATTTCATACTTGCAACCTGAGCTAGCTCTGAAGCTGTTGTGCTTTCCCCTGCAAGTGAAGGGAGGTAGGAGACAGGAAGAGGTGGGACTGATTAGATGTGACAAGGAGTGCTTCCCACTCCGCCCCAGCATCTGGCCCAGCCTGGCCCCATCACAGGGCTCCAGCTGGCCCCAGACTGCCGAGTGCATGAGCCTCATTTTCAGCAGCTGCTGGTCACAGCTCCAAGGGCCAAACTTAGCTAGAGATATAGATGTGACCCAAGTAAAAGCCACTTCTCCCCCAAGACAGGAGCCACTCCCTTAGCTGTATTTATAGATTTAATTTATAAGTCCTCAAAAGTTAAATATTGCCAAAAAGCAAACACTCCCAGGTCTATCACTTGTTTATGCTCAGTGTCCTCCATTAGATTAGGAGCACCCAGGGGGAGGTCTACGTATGTCCCTTCCCACAAGGAGCTCTAAGAGAATGGAGATTATACCCATCAACCTGTACAGACCCCAGCATAGCCACCATACACCAAGACTTTATAAATGTTTTTTCACGAGAACAGCATTTTAAATCCTTTTTTTTCCCAAAGGATTCTATTTCAGGAAGGGAAAATTTCTGAATACTAGTGATGTTTTCTTTTTTAGGAAAAAAAGAAAACACACACAAAGCTCCAGTCCTCCAGGGGAAGTGCCAAGACACTGGAGTGACCAGGAGCTAAGCCAGATGGAGTCAAGGATAGTTGTTGTTCCTCCTGCAAGAAGGGATGGCCTGCACCATGCAGCATCTCCACCACCCTCTGAACCCAAGTTCAGCTGGGACTTCCCAGGCTTCAGAATCCTACATTAGGATTTGGCAGAGAGTCACAGAAAGCTCTACCATCATGGCTTAAACAAGTAAGGTGCTTATTTGTCTTAAGCAAGAAGAAATTGGACCTGGCATCCCGGAGCTGCCTCAGTGGCAGCTGTTGCCTTGTATGTGGCCTTTGTCTCTTGGTCACAAGATGGCTGCAGAACCTCCTGGCATCATATCCCCATTCTAGGAAGGAAGGAGGGTGAAAAGCAAATAGCTTTTTCTTTGGATGGCTTTATCTTTATTTAGGAAGAGAAGATCACCCATTGGCTTGTGCCTGTATATAAATAGTCAGAATTGTGTCACGTCTTCGTTCATGCCAAGGGAAGCTGGAAATTTAAGTATTTCACTCTCTATCCTTGATAAAAAAGGAAGGAAAGAGAGGTTTCTGGAATAGATATTATGTACAGTAACCTGCATTGTCTATGCCATACACAAGGATTCACAAATCAAAAGAACACTTACACCACCTTCCCAAGAGGGATGGTGTAAGGTGGTTCTTAATTTCTGCTTTCTCAATGTGAAAAGCTGTGAAAAAATACATCCCAGACTTAGAAAAACCTCTCAGGCTCCCAAATGTAACCCGGCCCATGTAACATGCTGAGTCACTTTTACATACATTCTCTCATGTACTGTTCACCACAATTCACTAAGGCATGAGCTACAGAATGAAAGTTTCTGTCCCCCACCCCAAATTTATATGTTGAAATTCTAAGTGCAATGTGATGGTATTTAAAGAGAGGCCTTTGGGAGATAATTAGGTCTTAAGGGCAAAGCCCTCATGAATGGGACTAGTGTCCTTTAAAAAAGACCCAGAGAGCCCATTTGCCCCTGCTACCATGTCACACAGAAGGCATTATTCACGAGGAACATGCCCTCGCCAGACACCGAATCTGCAGGCACCTTGATCTTGGACTTCCCAGCCTTCAGAACTGTGAGAAATAAAGGTTTGTTGTTTGTGAGCCACCCAGTTTATGGTACTTTGTTATAACAGCCAAAATGAACTAAGACAGCAGAGATGATTTATTCCACATTGATAAGTTGAGGAAGAGGCTCAGAAAGAAGTTACTTACCAAATATTCCACGGCTTACGAGTGGTAGAACTAGGTTCTGAACCCAGTTTTCTAGTGTCAGCCCAGTGCTTTTTTCATTACATCACTGGCCATCTTCTCACACTGCATACCTGAGTTTTGCTGCCACTGCTGCAACCACCCACCTTCCTGTTTATGACGCTAGTTTCCCATTTCAAAATTTAGACATATGCAGAAGAAGAGGATTGGTTATGGGGAATCTGACAAATATCACAGAAGGTTGAAAAACCTTTTCAGGAACCTCTTACTCTCGCCAACAGAACATGCATCTTGGTAGGATGCTCTGTCAAAGCTCACCCACAAGAGGTACTAAAAACCCAAATCCAATAATAGATGATGCCTTCCAGTGGTCATCTTGTCTATCTTGCCTCACTACACCCACCTCAAACAGCCGAAACAGATCTTGACATTCTCTAAAGCTTCTACAATTACCCGCTTGATGGTTGTTGCTGTACGGGCTCATATTGCTCAGGCTAGCCACATACTCCTCCAATGGAGCACTTAGATCGCTGCATGGTAATTGCCTGGCCACTATTCTGACTTCTGTGCAAGATCCTTTACTCCTTAAGAAAAAAAGGTTGCTCAGTATTATTTTCTCAGCATTTAGCATGGTGCTTGGCACATGTTAAGTTCTTAATAAAAATCACTTGAATAAATTAATGCAAAACATCAATCCTTCTTGTTACATTTCTTTTTGCTCTCTCCAGAGTATAAAAAGAAACTAGCATGTCACTCTCCTGTGGGTGCCCAGTTTAGGACTCCACAGATCCCAGGGAGGACAACATTTGGGCTATTCAACACAAATCTAGAAACGCCTTAGGATGCAAGAGTCCAAGTAGCCAGAGGTCGAGGGCACCGGGGAAGATCTTTCTGAATTTCTGGGGTGGTGTGGGTGGGGTGTGTGAGAAGTTGAGGAGAATGGGCTCTGGAGCTCTGGCTGGCAGGATTCTTGGTGCAAATAAAGCAGAGGAAACGGAAATGGGAAGAAGCCTAGCCTGGGAGCAGCAAGAGTGAATGCCAGGCATGCACTGAAGTATCAGTGCTCCAACCTGTGTCTCCCACTCAGGAACTGAGTTCAGCAGTGAAACAGGCAGCCTGGCCTCGGCTTCCAAGTCTCCCTATCTCTAGCCTTTCAGGCCTTTCCTTAGCTTCCTTAGGTCTGTAGCATGCCTTACTTAGATCCCTGGTACCTGTTCCATCCTTGCTCCTGACTCTCTCCTAGTACTGACCCATCACACAATCTGGGCCTCTGGTTTCCTGGTACTTTCGGATTCTGGCTGACGCCCTATGATCCATTCCCAGCCTCTGCTCTGGATCCCTCATTCCTGCCCACTATAGTCCGCAGCCACAGTTGATGGAAGAAAACAATGCAGGAGCCAAAGGAGCTTCTAGAGCAAGCGATTCCTAACCTCTCTGGAGTCAGTGACCCCTTTGAGAATCTGATGAAAGCCAGACTTTTGTCTTCGTAAATTGCATGTATATACATACATGCACAAAATTTCCATGCAATTATAAGAGCTGAACGAACCTCCAAAAAAGCTCACTCGTGAACCCAGAATAAGAACTCCTCATCAAGAGGATGTCATGCACTTTTGTTTGAGGGTTGTTGCCCTCCCTGGGAGAAGCCCCTGGTAGCTCAGCCAGGCAACTCCCAGCTTATCCTCCCCTCAGGGAAGTATTTGCAACAGTGAGAACACAAATTGTCTCTTTGAGCTCGCCTACCTCAGAAGCCTTTAATGAAAACAATATTGAGCACTTACTGCGCGGCAAGCTGTGGAAAGGCGAAGGACTTGACACGCATTTTCTGGAAATCTAATACTCACAATAAACTTAAGTTGCTATTATCCCAATTTCAGATGAGAAAAATCAGGCTTAAAGAAGTTAAGAAACTTGACTGTGTTGCACAAATCGTGAGTTATGGAGTGCAGAATCAAACCTAGTGTTATCCAAGGTCCATGCCTGCTTTTCTCAGCACCACACTCCAGAGACTTCCCAAGGTTAGATGACCTCTAGGAATAAGCAAGGGAAAATTCCTCTTGCCATTCAAAATCTACCCTTCTTTCCCCATTTAGCACGAAGCTTTTAATTCCTCAATCAGAAATCTAGCTAAAAAGAGGAGTAATACCTCATTGTTATGTGTCTGTCTCTCTGGGTCTGTATAAATGTGGTATTGTTTTTTAAAATTCATACAGTGCCTGGAGAATTACATATGGGTCCAGAGAATGAATCCACGGAAGTAACTTGAATCACTAAGTGTGAACCAGAAGAGAGCTGTAGGTAGCATTCTGGTGGAAACCATCGGAGAGCAGCTGAAGGTTGGAACAAACAGAGAAGAACATGCAGGGGAGCATGTTTGGAGATATGATGAGGACAATTACCTGGCAGACAGAAGGAATATTTCTAGATAAACTGCATTGCAAGAAAAACAGATAGGAAGGCTTCTGATAAATCCCTTCCCATGCACAACAGTATAGGGTCTGGGGTCAGGGCAGAGGACAAGTCCTGCCTGTCTTGTCCTTGCTAAAGGGCTGGAGCAAGTGGCAGCCCCTTGGAAACAGCATTAGAATGGTTTGTCTTTACAAGATATCCACAAGAGACACTGAGTCAGGCTGGAGGGTGAGTCAGGCAGAGAACATGTGGGAAAGTTCTGCTCACAACCGGAGAAGTGCTCCAGCTAGAAGCATCAAGGCTGAGGATGAAGGCAAGATGTGGTTTGGTAGAATCTGGAATCTATGAGACAAGATAAAATGAAAGCAGGATACACTAAGAGGAAGGAGAAGACTGTGTTCTGGGTGTTTGTCTATAAGGAGCACACAAGGCTTCCTTTCAGTGGCCAGAAGCAAGGGGTTGATTAGCAAGAGGGCTGCTCTTGAATAATACACCTGCAGAAAGTAAGCACCTTCTCTCCAGCATCATGGATGTTCAGGAAACCAAATAAAAAGTTACACTACAGAATACAGAGAAAAAGCTCAACATGTTACAAGTTTGGAGGTTACCATGTTATTAAAAGATAGAATGATATAAAGGCAAATCTAGTCAAGAAAATCATTATGAATGTATGCAAAGGGTAAACCACAGAGTTTGTAATCTTTTTAAATTAAAAAAAAAAAATCCAAAATGTCCACCACTAAGAAAGTAGTGAAATAAATGATGGTAGCATAGCATAATTGTTGGGTGTGTGGGGTCTAAAATCAGAATGCTTAGGTTAAATCCCAGCTCCACCACTCAAGAATTGTGAGACTTTTGGAAAATTACTTAAATTATTTAAGCCTCTATTTCCTCATCTGTAAATGAGCATAATGATAGCACCTGCCTCCTAGTATTATTACTTAGTACAGGACTTGATATATTCCTAGATAACTGTAGAACAAGAAATCACTCAATAAACATTCGTTATTAGTAGTACTGCCGTTATCAAGATGCAGCCATAAGACAGAATACTATCGTGTCATTAAAAATAATTTCCAGAAAGGTAATAACATTGAAAGATGTTCATGAACAATGTATTTAGGTTTTAAACAGGTTATAAAGTGTGTATGCTTTATTTTTTTGTCATATGTGTGTGTGTGTGTGTGTGTGTGTGTATTCAGATGATCAAGAAAACAAAATGAAGATTTAGAAATAAGTAGCCAAGGAGAATAGGAAATTACTTTTGCCCTCAGAAATGAAGAAAAGAAAGACCAACTTCAATACAGGCAAAAAAAGCTCTAAGGGAAATGTGTTCCTGAGGAATTTCTTTGATGTGAGCTTATAAAAAATTCCTGGCTGTCACTGCTGCCCCTCCTCCACCCTGCCCTTCTCTCTTCTTCTGTCTGTGAAACAGGATCTGAGCCTCTCCAATCTAGGAAATGGCAGCAGCAGTCCCCATTATTATTACATTATCAGTAACAACAGCAGCAAGACTTCTCATGGGAAGAGCACCTCACTTTTTTTCAGAGCCCTCACATACCCAACCGGCCTTTAAAACAACCTGAGCAGTGAGCCTGAAAAAGACCCCACCTGCAGCTTCTCTCAGACTAAGACAGACAACCTAATAAGAGCCAGGAATTAAATGATAAATCAGGGATGCTTGTTTTGGCCATAATAATCAGAGGGGATCACATACATTGTGCAAACATCACTGAGGGGCAATTCTAGGGGTTCTCAATTTAGACAAGTGGGGTCATGGAAAACACCCTAATCCTTTCCCATTTATTCCCATTATTCAGAGTGGACAGTTGGGGAAAGAGTTTCAAGCCCTGAGGACAAAGCGGGTGATGAAAGATCCCCGGTGTTCCCCCTTTCCCTCTGTGAATTTCTTCCTCCTCCCAAAGCAAAAGAGCGCTTTTGACAAGAACCAAAACAATTACAGAAGTGCACTAGAGTGCAGGTGAGTTTGATGCAAGTGTCTGAAAATAGATTTCTGGCAGGTAGGCAGGCCTTTGCAGGCTTCAGCAGCTGTCCTTTTGTGCAGAAACATGGACAAAGCACCCCACGCTCAGATGCTAAACTCAGCTCCTCATTGTTATCCAAACAATGGAGCCAAGAGGTAGATGAGGGTGGAGGCAAAGATAGGCTCTTGTGGAGCCAATTCTACGCCCAGGAATAAGGCATCCAGGGGCATGGTTCAGTGAGGCTCTCTATTTCAAGACCCTCCCCTTTTATGGTAGGTTGAACAAGACAGGTGATTCTACATGGCCCTTGAGTAGGAGGAGGAAAAGATTTCTTCCCTCCTCTCACTCTGACGGCATATAGGAGCCTCAGGAGGAAGTGCCACAAATGTGGACATGCTTTATTATGGCTCTCAGAAAGTCAAACCCAGCTCCTCAGGACCCTTTCCCTACCATTAACGAAGTACTTGTAATCCTCCATCCTTTGAGCCTTCCAACATAGGAGCTGGCAACCTATCAGTATAGCAAAGGCAGCATTCCAAGAGGTAGGTCTCATAGGAGGTCTTAAGAAAGGTAAGTTCATCTGTGGAAGGAGGAATGAGGCCTTCTGAGGTCTGGCAAGCCCCCATCAGCTTGGCTAAACTCCAGGAGAGAAGTTCATTAATGAGGGGCTATAGTAAAAGTGTCTTCACACCCTCTGAGAGAGTGTATGTGGTTTCTCCCTCTTCATTACTTCTTTTCCCCAAATCTCTGCTAGTAGTAATAAGCCAACTTTGCAAACAGATTCCAAAGGTATTTGGGGATACAGACATTTGTACCAGGCCTGTAATATTTGCAACAATTACATATAAATGTTTTCATACTTGTCATTCTCCCGACCCCCCCATTTCTACCATCACTGCCTTCTCTTCCTAAAACTCAGGTCTACCAGCTCAGAGTCCTCAAATAGGTGTCCTTAGCAAACATATTTCATTTCTCCTCAGCACGCAACCCATCTTCTCATGGAACAGCAGATAAGGGCCCACCCAGAAAGGGAACAGGGCCAAGCTGAAATCTGAGAAGCCACACTGATCCAAGGGCTCTGGCAGTACCTGGCATACAAGATGCACTGGGAGAGGGCTCAGTGCCCTTGGGTTGAGCTGCACCAGGAGATAACACCTTCAAATACTAACTCAGATACTAACTTCCCCTGTCTTAGTAGGGCAAGCCATTTATGCTTTCAGTAACATGAAAATGGAGTTTTACCTACAGGTAATAATCCACAGCAAGTGTTTACATGGAAATTATTCATTTCCATCCTCACCTGGGGGAATGTTTAATCCTTGTGGGAAGAAATAAGATTGAACTCTTCTGACTACAGCATTTCATTCCATGCAGTAGGTAGTTCTATCACTACCACCAAGAAACTGAAGCCTCGGGAGGCTCGTAACTTGTCTATCATCACACAACTAGTAGAGGTGACAGAGCCAGAACTAAGACCCAGGTATGCTTGATACCAAAGCCGCTTAACCCTGGAGTTCCTTCTGTCTCCTCCAGACCTGCCAGAATCCTGCCCATGGTTCACTCACTATTCAGATGTCACAGGAAGAGACTTCTGGGGACAAGTCCAGCCCACATCGATCGCTCCCTCTTCTGCTCTTTTATTATATTCATTGTCTGGAGCACTCCACCTAGCAATTGATTTTTCGAAAACCTTCTCTTGCTCTCTAATTGCCTCATATGTGTTCTCTTGGTTTCCTAACCAGTCTATGTCCCCAGATGCTTTCTTCCTTCAGTTCTCCCACCATATCAGGGTGACTGTAAGCCCTCGGTGAATATCTGTTGAGCAACTAGTTTGAGAGATACAGATGCAAAGCCTAGTTGGAACACTCTTTTTGAGGTACAGAATTTCATAAGTCAGAATCCTCCCTAATTCTACCTTTTTAGTTCCTTTCACAAGTTAAAAATGATACTTATAAAGAGTTCTTAAAAACAGAGGGAAATGCTTATGATAAAATGTCAAGCTAAAAGAGATTGGATGCAAAAATAGATATACTTTGTGAGCTCCAACTATGTAAAATTGCAAAAAGTATATCAGGGAAAATATATTAAAGAAAAAAGTGAAATAAAGACTGGAAGGGAATAAACCAAAGGTTAAAGAGGGGTCATCACTGGCAGGTTGGGCTCTGAAAGATGGCTATTTTTTCATTTAGTTTTGTGTCTTTCTTTTGGGAAATGCCATAAGTTGCACTTTAAAGAAATTCCAGAATGAACATTAAATTTGATTCTATTTGTAGAAAGGAGTATAGTGGGAGTGAACTTGGAAATAGGGAAGTATAAGTGGTTCATTAAATTAGGAGAAAATATTCAAAGAGTACATCACTCAGGGTCCACCCAGAAAAATAAAAATCATACTAAGAATTAAAAACATAATAGATTCAATGCAGGAAATACTTATCCAGATGACAGGAGAGCTAAGAAGAGAATAAGATGCAGAAAAAAACCCAGAGATGACCAGGAACCAGGGTCATACCATGGAAGCTGGAACCAGGACAGGTGAGCCTCATTTCTTCACCCAGAAAAGGTGGGAGTCAGAGAGGCTGAGGAACGATGCTCCAGTTCCCCACTTTCTTTCCACTCTTCAGTCTCCCAACAGTGCTTTCTGCTGGCTAAACTCCGCCAGCAGCCAACTTTCATGGACTCCGGGAAATGCAGTCTATAGGGGTTGGCACCCTGCAAAACTGCAGGACAGAAGTTGGGATGGATCTGAAGGCAAACAGGCCCAGGACCAACAGGAAGCAGGTAAACATTAGATCAAATGTCAGATCCTAGACCTTTATTCCATTCAGGTCAATAAAGAATGGAAGTACACATGCTGCCAATTTTGGAGAATGTAAGTTTTATGCATATATAATTAACTCAAGGCAAACAATGCCTAGTTTAATAGTTAACTCATAGTATCGGTGTATAACTTTGCTAGGGCTTCCATAATAAAACACCCCACAGACTGTAGCTTAAACAACAGCAATTTATTTTACATGGTTTTAGAAACTAGAAGTCCAAGATTAAAAGGTATCAGCAGGTTTGGTTTCTTCTGAGGCCTCTGGTTTGCAGATGGCTGGCCTGTTGCTGTGTCCTTCTACAGCCTCTCCTCTGTGCATACACATCCATGGTATCTCTTTGTAGGTACAATATCCCCTTTTTCATTTTCATGTTTGTGGGTATGTAGTAGGTGTATATACTTACAGGGTATGTGAGATGTTTAGATACAGGCATGCAATGTGAAATAAGCACATCACAGAGAATGGGGTATCCATCCCCTCAAGCATTTATCCTTTGAGTTACAAACAATCCAATTATATTCTTTAAGTTATTTCAAAATGTACAATTGAGTTATTATTAACTATAGTCACCCCATTGTGCTATCAAATAGCAGTTGTTATACATTCTATTTTTTTGTATCCATTAACCATCCCACCTCTCCGCTCCCTTCAACCCCCTACTACCTTGCTCAGCCTCTAGTAACCATCCTTGTACTCTCTCTGTTCAGGAGTTCTATTGGTTTGATTTTTAGATCCCACAAATAAGTGAGAACATGGGATATTTGTCTTTCTGTGCCTGGCTTATTTCACTTAACATAGTGGCCTCCAGTTCCATCCATGTTGTTGCAAATGACTAGGACACCAATCATATCAGATTAGGGCTCACTCTAATGACCTTACTTTATCTTAATCACTTGTTTAAAGGCCTGTTCTCTAAATATAGTTACATTTTGAGGTACTGGAGGTTAGGGCTTCAACATATGAATTTTAGGCAGGACAAAATTCAGCCTATACCAACCAGTGTCTCCCAAACTTTCCTGATAACAGTAGTCCCCTAGGGTCACTTGTTGAATACACAGGTTCCCAGGCCCTTCACCTGGAGATATGGTTTGATCTGCCCAGACCTAGTGCTGTAGATTAAAAATGGCCATAAATTGTTCCCTAGTCCTCCCATTAAGAGACAGTCTAATTCCCATTCCCAGCCACAGATTGGCTGTGGTGGCTTCACTGACCAATGGAATGGAGTAAAAGGGACATTCTGGGACTCCTGAAGCCTTGCAGCCTCTGACCAGTACCCCTGAAACATTCACATCTGGGAAAGCCGACCACCACATAGGAAGTCTGGCTACCCTGAGACTACCATGCTGTGAGGAAGCCCAAGCTAGCCATGCAGGGAGATCACACAGAGAGAGGAAAAAGAAAGAAAGAAAAACAGCCAGCCCAACTGATCCAGCACAGGCATCAAATATGGTATTTTAAAAAACCATCTTAGATATTCTAGCCCCAGCAGACACAATGTAGGGGGAGAAAAAAGAAGGCAGTTTGTGATACTGTGGAAATATTAATATATTTGGTCTTTGTTCTACTTCCTGACATGCAGCTCCTAAAACCTTTGGCATCTCTAAAGTGATAGTGTTTTTTGTATGCTAACAAGATGACTGGTAGCTGGGGGCCCCTAGGCAGCTTCAGGATGGGGGCTGGCCACTGGAAAGACCAAAGCATGATTAGAAGGTGGGGACTTTCAGCCCCATCCCACAACTTCAGGGGTGGGGCAGGGAGAGGGGATAAAGGTTAAGTTGATCATCCACAACCAACGATTTAATCAATCATGCCTATACAATGAAGACTCCATAAAAAGCCCAAAAGGGCTGGCCTCGGGGAGCTTCTGGATAGTGGAACATGTGGAGGTTCCTTAAGGGTGGCACAGCCAGAAATGACATAGAAACTATTTCCCACATGCCTTGCCCTGTGAATCTCTTCCATCTGGCTGTTTCTCTGTATCCTTTTAGTATCTTTTATAATAAACTGGTAAACCACGTCTCCCTGAGTTATCTAAGCCACTCGAGCAAATTAACTGAATCTGAAGAGGGGTCATGCAAACCCCAATTTTTAGCTGGTTGGCCAGAAGCACCAGTCACAACCTGGGGCTGATGATTGGTATCTGAAGTTGGGGACACTTAGGGACTAAGCCCTTAATCTGTGGAATCCAATGCTGCCTCCAGGTGGATAATGTCAGAATTGAATTTAATTATAGGGCACCCAGTTGGTGTGTGCTGAAGAACTGATTGGTTGCTGGTGGGGAGAGATACCCACACCTTTTTCTGTGTTGCATAGTTTGAGACTAGGAAAAACACTTTCATTTTCCTATCTCTACTATAACTACAGACAGAACTAAAGCCCCCTACATATGGCCCTAGTACACCTGTCCCACCCATTCCAACTGTTAGCGCCATCTCAGCTAAGGTACCAAGCATTGTGGAGCAAAGATAAGTCACCTTCACTGTGTTCTGCCTGAATTCTTGAGCCGCAAAATTATGAGCATAATAAAATGGTGGTTGTTTCATGCCACCATGTCTTGGGGTCAGAAATAGATAAATGAAACTCCTGGCTAGTGTTCTGGCAGTCTTCAGTGGCAATCTGGCAAACCCTAGGCTCAATTAAGAATGTGCTCCAAGTAATATGCCCACAGATGAATGCAGAATTAGTGATGGTGGGAAGGGGGAAGGTAGAGTCTTGAGGATAAATGATGGTGCTCAGACATATAACTCCACTGGGGAGAAGATCAGAGACCCTGGAAGGGTTCAGGGGAGCAGTGGGGGGCCAGCCATATGAAGCTCCCTGTTTGTTTCAGCTTCTGGGCTTTCACACAATTCTTCGCCTATCCGAATGCCCTCTGTTCTTTCCTTTCCTTCTCTTCTTCACCCTAGTCCTTTGCTGTCTTTCGGCCCTGTTCAAGAGTTGCTTCCTGGAGTAAGTGGGATCTGACCTGCTTCTAATTAGTCTCATTTCCTACATTCTTCAGTGCCTATATACAGAAAATGGAGAAATAATTATCACTTGGGAAAGTACTTTGTGGACTGTGAAGCTCTGTTTAAAAGTTTATTCTATAAAATCTTGCTTCTATGTTGTTTTTTTTTTTTTTTTTTTTTAAGACAGAGTCTTGCTCTGTCACCAGGCTGGAGTGCAGTGGCACAATCTTAGCTCACTGCAACCTCTGCCTCCTGGGTTCAAGCGACTCTTCTGCCTCAGCCTCTTGAGTAGCTAGGATTACAGACACACGCCACCACACCCAGCTAAGTTTTGTATTTTTCAGTAGAGATGGCGTTTCATCCTGTTAGCCAGATGGTCTCAATCTCCTGACCTTGTGATCCACCTGCCTCAGCCTCCCAAGGTGCTAGGATTACAGGTGTGAGCCACTGCACCTGGCCTAATTTTTTTGTATTATTAGTAGAGACAGGGTTTCACCATGTTGGCTAGGCTGGTCTTGAACGCCTGACCTCAGGTGATCCACCCGCCTCGGCCTCCCAAAGTGCTAGGATTACAGGCATGAGCCACCTTGCCTGGCCCTCTATGTTGCTTTTTACACACTTGTGCATATATGACACCTCCAGAGTCAAGAACTGATGGTCAGAGGGAGGAGTATTTCCACTGCATATTTTCACGTCCCTTTTTCAAAACTCCTGGAATCCACTGCATGTTCTAAGGTATAAGGTGATATCACACACAATAGCAACACTTTCAGACTTCGACATTTATGGGTACTTTATTAGTGTATCAGAACACTCTCCACTCCATACCAAGGCTAACTGGAGTGTTCAGTCTTCTCTGGAACATGTGGTACATAGTGAGAAGAGCTAGATAGCTTCCACTGCTGGGAGACCTTAGGTGTTAAATGTTGGGAGACAGTTCTCCACAGTCTCTTACATTTCTGTACATCTTATAAGCGGACCCTGATAGCTTTTGTTCCAGATTATCTTTTCAAGGATGTTCATATAGTGAACAGACTTGGAAGATAGAGATATTGTTTCCCTCTGAGGCAAAGGGCAGAAAGATAATGCCCCTGCCCCAGGACACAGCAGATTTGCTTGCAGTCCTTTGTAAAAACTAGAATTTCCTAAGCTCGAAGTTCTTCAACTACAATGCAAACCCACAGCACGTGCAGCATCTACCTGGGCCCCTCTGCACTGCTACTGTGGGACTTGGGGGTAAGGAGTATGAATACAAATATGCTGAAGTTCATGCTGCCTGCTTTGCCGTGAGTCATTAAGTCCTTTGCCTCTGATCCAGGAGTCTCATAACTTCGGCCAGCATCCATGAAACTGTGGCAGGCTAACTTGTTAGCTAGCAGGTAGGGTAAATCTCAGACCTTGACACTTTATAGTTCTTGACATCAGGTAATAGAGTATACATGCCTCCCCTCTGAAATACCTGCTCCAGCCCCTCTCATTCTCCTTGTCCAAAGTACTTCCTTCTATCATACTCTTGATTACAAGACCCACTGCTTGTGCTGGCACATTACAAGAGAGGCTGAAGATAAATGTAATTAAGTGAGTAATCTGAGTGCGAGACACCAATTTCTGTCAGAACCAGCCATGCTGAGGGGATAATGATATTAATGACGGCAGCTTTTGCTCTGAAGGGAAATCTTTTCAGAGATGTCCTTTTCCCTACAGAGCTTCTCTCCTCTACCACCCTTGCTCACCCCTCATGACTATTTTCTTGCTCTCTGGAATGTTCACATCCTCTAATCCAATATCTCTACTGCAAAATCTAAATTATCTGGGAACCTTTTAAAACATGCAGACTCCTCCCCCAACCCCAGACCTACTGAATAGAGTCTCCGGTGGTGAGGCCTAGCAATCTGCATTTTTAAAAAAGTGCCCCAGGTGATTCTTGAGTACGTTTAGGTTTGTTCTAAATGCTAGGGGCTCAACTCTAGCTGCACATAAAAACATGACGCCTGGCTGCAGCCTGAAGAGTCTGAACAATTGTTCTAGAGTAGGGTCCACACATGGGTTTTTTGTGTGCTTGTATGTTGTTGCTTTGCTTTATTTCTGGGTTTTTTTTAAATGTTTCCCTAGGCGATTCCATTTGCAGTCAGGGTTGAGGACTTCCAGTTTATCTACCCTATTAGGAACAGTAACCAGGTGAAAATGTACATACTGAGGACTTTTCCCTAATATTCCTTTGCTCTAACATACTAATTGTCCTTCAATAAAGCCATTTAGTCTTCCTCTTTCAAATATAAATCTTAAAATCTCTCCCCACCTTGTAACTCTCTAATAATCACTTACAACAGAAATCTACCCCCACGGTGTAGACTTAATTGGCCTGTTCTCTTTCTTTTCTTTCACTTTGGCACTCTAATTAATCCATTTATAGTTCATCTATCCATCAATCCATGCGCACCTCGCTAAAGATACTTTCAGAAACAACTGGGTTTCTCCTGGCTGATTACTCTGCCATTCATGGCTTCCCTCCTCTCTGCCCCTCCCCACAGCACCCAAATCTCCAGGGGAATGGAAGCTTAGGTGAAGATAGCCTCTCATACCAGAGGCTTAGGAACTTCTGCCAATAGAGACTGAACAGCTGCTGAAGATCCTTGCCTCACCTTCCCGACACATGCCCTGTGTTTGGATGGCATATTAGTCTGTTCTCACACAGCCAATAAAGACATACCCAGGTCTTTATTGGCACAGTGGCTCACACCAGTAATCCAGCACTTGGGAGGCCAAGGCAGGTGGATCACCTGAGGTCAGGAGTTCCAGACCAGCCTGGCTAACATGGTGAAACCCTGCCTCTACGAAAAACACAAAAATTAGCTGGGCGTGGTGGCGGGCGCCTGTAATCCCAGCTACTTAGGAGGCTGAGGCAGGAGAATCACTTGAAACCAGGATGCAGAGTTTGCAGTGAGCTAAGATCGAGCCACTGCACTCCAGCCTGGGTGACAGAGTCAGTCTCTGTCTCAAAAAGAAAAAAAAAAAAGATGAAAAACAAAGATAGTGCAATCTACATGTCCAGGTCCTAATTCCTGTGTCTTTCAGAAAGACAACCCACCCACACCAAGGTGAGCTCTGAGCAATGCTGCCAAGTCATTAAGATCTATCTTCAAAATAAATCACCTGCATAATTCAGCATCACTCCCATCTTCTACTCCTCCGCCCAACTGGCGAACAAGTGTCCCGTCACCCCTGTCAAAAACCCTGCTCAGGAGGAACTGGATACACTCAGGCTTGGAGGACTGATGAGGCCTCAGGAGCAAAACATCTTAAGTCAAAGGAATGAGTTACTTTAATGGTTGAAATTTGGGCTGTGCTGAACTGAAAGGAATGATTCCCTAGGGGAACTGTGAGAGGGTCTCTACTCCTAGGGAAAAAGCAACATGTTTATTGGCCTTAGCTCCCCGCTGATGAACACATACACTGGGGAAGTTGTAGGTCTCAGTATTTCATCCAGTAAATAACTGGACACCTGCTTAGGACAGGCTCTGGCTGGGCACGCGTGGATTCAGTAGTATATACAACAAGGTCTCACCTCTGGAACTTAACCATAAAAGGCAACCACACTTTAAGATTTTAAAAATAACATCTGTTCCACATTTGCTAAGCATTGCTTCTAATCATCTTTAACACATTCACTCATTTAATCCCTACGACAACCCCATGGAGTTTGCTGCTTCTATTACCCTATTCTACATTTGGGAATGCTGAGGAACAAAGAAGGGAAATAACAGAACCAGGACTGAACTCAGGAAGCCTGGCTAGAGAATCCATTTACCACTGGGGTAAATGTCTCCAAGAGACCCCTGACACACAATATCCAGGAGTGCTATGCTCCTCAAGGGCGGCCCCTTCGGAGGCTGCATTATTCTAATGGCATTGTTGTTGCTCAAAGGAGTCCTGCATCCTCTCTCTAGCAACTTTCCCTCAAGGTCTTATGAAGACAATCCACTGAAAACATCCTTTTTCTCTGATGAAGCAACCATGGTAAAAGAGCTGGGCCCTGAAACCAGGTAACCTGATTCTAGCTCACCACCAAAGTGTGACTCCAACAATGCCTCTGCCGCTCCTAACCTGATGCAGAGGGCAATTCCCTTGACTCAGGGGTAGATCCCACAGGTCTGCCTCCATCTCCCAGCAACTGGCACCACCCAGTACCTGCCTGCTGCACTGAACCTGCTTACAAACCAGGTCAAAACAAGTATACCAGTGGCCTTGACAATGAAAGGAGAGGGGACAGTGAGAGTAAAGGAAGGCCACTACCACCCTCTCAGTGCTAGGCTGACAAATGACCCTTCAGTGGCCTTGGTCTACCTCAGATCCTCTTCTCCCCCTCCCCACCTACCTTGCAGGTTTATGAGGCAGCTCCCCAGAGCAAGGCAGAGGACAACTGGTACCATCTATGCACCAGGTTTGCCTGAGCTGAAGGCATCTCATGGTGAGACTCTGACCAGAGGAACAGAAGGAACAAACTCTGGAGCAACTGCTGCTCACCAGAGTCAGCAACAGACAGACCTGCCAAGGAAGGCAGGTCCTCAGCCTTGGAGGATCAGAGTGGGTAGAATCCAGCACAGAAGCCCCACAATCACAACTTTAATTAGAGCTTTGAGAGAAAAACAAAGGCGGCAGGGAAGAGAGGAAGCCCAAGGTGGTCCCTTCTCTAACTAGGAAGGGACAGAAATTCTAGCAGCCTAGAATAAACAGGGGGCCCAAGAACAAGCTTTGACCTGAAACTTCAGATAAGTTTTGGTAGCTTGTTGCATTTGTTGGAGGTCAGGTGCAGGTGCTCACATCTGTAATCCCAGCAATTTGGGAAGCTGAGGCGGGCAGATGGTTTGTGCTCAGGAGTTTGAGACCAGCCTGGCCAACATGGTGAAACCCTGTCTCTAGTAAAAATACAAAAATTAGCCAGGTGCGGTGGCATGAACCTGTAGTCCCAGCTACTCAGGAGGCTGAAGTAGGAGAATCCCCGAGCCCAGGAAGTGGAGGCTGCAGTGAGCCAAGATCACGCTATTGCACTCCAGCTTGGGCAACAGGAGTGAAACCCTGTCCCAAAAACAAAACAAAACAAAACAAAACAAAAAAACCCTCCCTAAATGGGGAAATGAAGATGGTTGCTAGCTATACTCAAGTGGCTCCTCCTGTTCATCATTTAAATACATTCATACAGTTCCACCCTTCAAAATCCCTGCTTTCAGGCTCATCCCCACCTATCTGCCCATGTCTCACACATACAAATTACTACATACAAATTACTATTTGTTCATTTTTTCATTCAACAACCATGTATTGGGTGCCCAGTATGCCCAGTATGTGCCAGATGATAAGAATACAAAATTTGGCTGGAAAAATACATAGTTCCAGCCTTCAAGGTATCTCTGGTCTATTGGGGTAAATGAATAAAAGAGTCGGAATATAAACATAAGTGCTACAATTTAGATCTACATGATATAATTAGAGAAGTGAGGGTAGGAAGGTCATGAAAGGCTTCAAAGGGGAGTTGAAAATTGACCTGTGTCTTCAGGAATGTGCAGGTTTATTTCAGCGTAGGGAGAGAATATGATAGGAGAGGATGTAGACATTGCTGTCCTGTGGGGCTAGAACACAGGGGAAGAGGCTGGGGATCAAGGTAGGGCTATGCTAACAAGTTGGGAATTTATTCCACAGACTTACTACACAAGCACTGAGAAGCTTAACCCAAAGGAATGACATAAGATTTGCATTTTAGAATTATAATACCTAATGCTTATGTAATACTTAAACATTCTTCGAAGCTCTTCACCTATATTAATTCATCCCATCCTTACAACAACTTTATGAGGAAGTATTACAATTAATCTCACTTTACAGATGAAGACATAAGGACACAGAGAGGTTACGTGACTTGCCCAAGGTCACAGAGCTACTAAGTGGTGGAGGCGGATTAAAATCCAGATCCATGTGACTCTTGAGCCAAAGTGCTCACACTATGCTCTTTCCAGCCTCCATGCCTCTGTTCAGTTTGCCTAGACTGGAATAACCTTCCTCCGTTTCTGAGAACTCCACCTCATTTTTAAGCCACAGCTCATCTGTCACTTCCATAATTTCTTCAACATATAATTGTCCCTTCTTCTGTTCCCACAGCACATATGTATGGTGATTATGGCATTCATTACTACATTGTGATTTGTTTGCATCTCTCTTGACCTATAGGATTCTGAAGGAACAGGTCCATCTTTTAAGTCCTCAGTCCTTCCCCAACACATTTCCTAGAACAAAGACACTTATTAAATGTATACAAGATTAATGAACACTTTAAAACAAAAATGCCCTGGGTACTAGTTTGCTAGGACTGCCATAACAAAATATCACAGACTGGGTGGCTTAAACCATAGCAATTTATTTTGTTGCTCTGGAAGCTGGAAGTCCAAGATCAAGGTCAAACAGGGTTGGCTTCCTCTGAGGCTCCTCCCTTTGGCCTGCAGATATAGATGGTTGCCTTCTTGTTGTCTCCTCACACAGTCGTCCTTCTGCGTCCCATGGTGTCTGATATAGTTTGGATATTTGTCCCCACCCAAATCTTATGTTGAAATGTAATCCCCAGTGTTGGAGACAGGGCCTGGTGGGAAGTTTTTGGGTCACGAGGGAGGATCCTTTATGGCTTGATGCTGACCTTACAACAGTTAGTTCTCATGATATCTGGTTACTATAAAGTATAGCACCTCCCCTGGCCTCTTGCTCCCACTCTCACCATGAGAGATGCCTGTTCCCTCTTCACCTTCCACCATGATTGGAAGCTTCCTGAGGCCTCACCAGAAGCAGATGCTAGCACTGTGCTTCCTATACAGCCTGCAGAACCATGAGCCAATTAAACCTCCTTTCTTATAAATTAACCAGCAATTATAAAATTGCCCAGTAATTAATTAAATTATAGCAATGCAAGAACAGCCTAACGCAGTCTCTCTCCATGTGCCCTAATCAATCTTCTCTTCTTATAAGGCCATCAGTCAGATTGGGTTAGGGCCCACCCCAATGGCATCATTTTAACTTAATCACCTCTTGAAAGCCTTCTCTCTAACTACATTCACATTCTGAGGGACTGGGATTTAGGACTGCAACATATGAATTTGAGGAGGGCACAATTCAGCTCATAACACCATGTATATATAATATACAAATACTCAATATTTTGAACTTTTCAGCTCCTCTTCCCCAACACTTTATTTTTCTTTTTATGTGTTTTCGGTATGAAAATCCTTAATGAGGAAGAACAGCTGTGAAGACATGGTTTTGGTCAGCATAGATGAGGAGCACTTGGAACCCAGACATAAAGCACATCTTTCGGGACTGAAGGCTGATAGTGAGATGGTTAAAGAGGCACTAGATGAAGCCAGCTGGGTCTGGGCCACCAGATTCCCTCAATCTCCCAAGTCTTTTTCTTGGTTAATACTCCCGCCTGTGGCAAGGAGACTCTGGGAGGGCACCCAATGTTCCTCTCTCCTTGAGCATATACTGGCTTTGTAGCTTGCTTCTTAACCAGTATAACATGGCACAGGTGATGGGAGATCACTTCTGTGACTAGGCTATGTATGACTGTGGCTTCCATCTTGCCAGAAGATTCTCTTTCTTGCTGGCTTTGATGAAACGAGCTACCATGTTGGAGAGGCCCACGTAACAGAGACCAGAGATCAGGCTCTGCAGCAAGAAACTGAGACCCTTAGCCCCAAAACCCCTGAGGAACTGCCAACAACCATGTAAGTCAGCTTCTTCCACATAGGTCTTCACATAAGACTCCAACCCTGGACGATATCTTGATTGCAGCCTCCTAAGAGACCATGAAGCAGGGGACCCAAAAAGCTGTATCTAAATTCCTGAACCACAGAAATTGTCAGACAATAAATGTGTGTTATTTCAAGCCATTACGTTTTGGAGCAATGTGTTACACAGCAATACATAACTAATACACTTCCCAAAAAGCCCTCTCTCTAACCTCCAAATATTTGCTGCCCTATTGTTTTAATTTCTGACCAACTAATATCTTCCAGCATCCACATTTGTATTTAATTCCCTTAGGATAATTTTATCTTGGATATAATTTTCATCAGCTTGATTTTGCCTACTGCAAAAGAATAGAGGCACTATAAAGGCACTCCAGGGACACTAACATGGAAATATCCAAACTTCGGTTGGTAACAAGATGCTCATCCCTGATCTGCTACAAGATCACTGTACCCTGTACCTAAAATACGTGGGAATACTCACTCTACCACTGGACTTGGCTTCTCTTTTCTATTTCCTCCTTCCCCATCAGAGATGTGTGTTCCTGTCCCTCCTAGGAACCACTTCCCACTACAAACAGTGTTGCACAGCACATTCATATCTATCCTAGGCCTTTCTGCCTCCCTTCTTTCCTCTCAATTCCTTCCAAACGACTGCAGCAAAAGATTCCTCCCCCTCCCCTCCACGTTCTCCTCCCTGCTTTGTTCTGTTTTAGAGCCAAAAATAATCCTAATCATAGCAGATAAGTGCAAGATTGGTGCCAGGGATTTACACCTGCATCGGGAAAAAGAAAGAGTCATGCATTTTGTAGTAAACTAGAGCTAATGATGAACCAAAGCCTACAACTTTAAAAGCCTTTAAAAGCACCCCAAAACCTCACCTCCTCATCCTCTAATTTAACCTGCTTCTGATAATGAGCAGCTTTCCAGAAAAAATGTAACAGGACTCTTGCTTGCTGTGGTTTTTGCTACGATTATTAAAACAATGCTGCTCTCTCCTTTATGTTTTTTTCATTGTAACTTATGAGGTGAGTTATTTTGGGTCTAGCCTGGGAATGTAAACCATCATGCATACATGTGGATTTTTAGAAAAGCACAAGTGTAGTCTCCATTGCCCAGGCTGGAGTGCAGTGGTGAGATCTCAGCTCACTACAACCTCTGTCTCCCAGGTTCAAGTGATTCTTACATAACTCAGCCTCCTGAGTAGCTGGGATTACAGGTGCACGCCACCACGCCTAATTTTTTTTTTTTTTTTTTTTTTTTTAGTAGAGATGGGGTTTCACCATGTTGGCCAGGCTGGTCTCAAGCTCCTGAGCTCAAGTGATCTGCTGACCTCAGCCTCCCAAAGGGCTAGGAGTACAGGTGTAAGCCACCCCTAGAAAAGCACAAGAGTAGTTCTGACACCTGACTTATTAATGGATTTTTAGATATAACACACTTGTAAGTTGGGGTCAGATATATCCAGAGTGAGGACAGTGTTGTTCATTACAGGAAGTGGGGTGAGAGACAGAGATGAATAAACGTGGGCAAGGGGCCATGCAGAACTGGGAGGAAGGAGAGCAGAGACAGAAGTGGGCTGTATGGGAAAAGAGAGCCAGGGCAGGGCCATGGGAGGGTAACCTTTACTGAGTAGCTAATATGTGAGGGACACTGAGCTACAGATTTCTCATGTTATTGTAGTGAATCCTCATGAGTCCAACGAGGGAGGTCCTCTTCTGCCATTTAAAAGAGATGGCTGCTTCTTAGAGAGTGTATATGACCTGCCGAAGGTCACACAGTTGATAAGTGGTGGCCAAGATTCCAACTTGGGTCTCTCTGAAGATCTGGTAAGGGCCTTCTTGTGCACCTTCTTTTCTTTTCCCTTCTTTTTCTAGGTTAGGGAAGAGGGAGGGGGGTAGCTTATTCTACCCTTCTTGATGAAAGCTGAGGGAAGGCAACACTAAAGCACAAGAGTAAACTGGCAGAGGAACTCTGGGGAACCAGAAAGATTTTATTTCCCAATGGAAAGCTCTGTGGCCTTCAAGGTAGGAGCTGGAGGATGGAGACAACAGGTCTAGAACCGCTCAGGAGCACTAGAAAGAGAAAACCAGGCACTCCTGCCGAAAGCTGCTACAGCCTCCTTCAGCAGGTGAGAAACAGAATAGCCCCAGTGGGGAAGGGCAAAGGCAAGGTCAGCAGCTGAGAAGAGCCACAGCGACGAAACCAAGAAAGGCTGAACATATCCCACCACACACACAGTTACCCCAGGCTCAAGCTCAGCATTGTTCTGATCAAAGTTTGTGTCGATGATTATGGGTAGGGGACAACTGATGAAAAGGAAGCTATACAACTGTGTATCTTGGGTGTTCATTTCTTTAAAATGTTTGCTCAGGAATAATTATAGTAGTCCCCCCTTATCCACGGTTTTACTTTCTGCGATTTCAGTTACTGGCAGTCAACCTCAGTCCGAAATTAGGTGAGTACAGTACAATAAAATACTATTAGAGTAAGAGAGACCATATTTGCATAACTTTTATTGCAGAACAGCCATGTACCATATAACAACGTTTTGGTAAATGACAGACCACATATATGATGGTGGTCCCATAAGATTATGATGGAGCTGAAAAATTCCTACCACCTAGTGACATCATAGCTGCTATAACATTGTAGCACAACACACACATTACTCACATGTTTGTGGTGATGCTGGTATAAACAAACCTAATGCACTCACAGTTGTCTAAAAGTATAACACATACAATTATGTACAATGCATAATATTTGATAATGATAATGGCAATGTTTCTTGTCTATATGTTTGCTAAAAAAACTGGTTTATATATTTGTTTAAAAAGTTAACTGTAAAACAGTCTAAGCAGGTCTTTCCGGAAGTATTCTAGATGGAAGCATTGTTATCATAGGAGACAACAGCTCCATGTGTGTTACTGCCCCTGAACACCTTCCAGTGGGACAAGATGTGGAGGTAGAAGACAGTGATATTGATGATCCTGACCCTGTGTAGGCCGAGGCTAATGTGTGTGTTTGTGTATTTGCTTAAAAAAAAAAAAGTTCTAGAAGTTTTAAAACATTTTTTAAAGAAAAAAGCTTATAGAATAGGAATATAAAAATATTTTTGTACAGCCATACACCTATTTGTGTTTTGCGTTATTACAAAAGAATCTATACAGTAAAAAATTTACAGTAACATAAGGTTAAACAAAAAATTTATTAATTTTTTTTGTTTTTAGAGACAGGGTCTTGCTCTGTCACCCAGGCTGGAATGCCATAGTGTGATCATAGCTCACTGTAGCCTTGAACTTCTGGGCACAAGCAATCCTCCCACCTCAACCTCTTAAGTAGCTGGGGCTACAGGTGTACGCCCCCATACCCCAGCTACTTTTTAAATTTTTTATTGAGACGGGGTGGCTATGTTGCCCAGGCTGGTCTCAACCTCTTGGCCTCAAGCAATCCTCCTCTCTAAGCCTCCAAAGCTCTAGAACTATAGACTGAGCCACTGCACCTAGCCAATAAAAATATTTAAATAAATTTAATGCAGCTTAAGTGTACAGTGTTCATAAAGTCTATGGTAGTGTACAGTAATGTGGTAGGCCTTCACATTCACTCACCACTGACTCACCCAAAGTAATTTCCAGTCCTGCAAGTTGCATTTATGGCAAGTGTACTATACAGGTGTACTATTTTTAATCTTATACCATATTTTTACTGTACCTTTTCTATGTCTAGATATGTTTAGATACATGAATACTTATTGCGTTACAGTTGCCTATAGTATCTGGTAGAGTAACATGCTACACAGGTCTGTAGCCAAGGAACGATAGGCTATACCATACAGCCTAGGTGTGTAGTAGTCTGTGCCAACTAGATTTGTGTAAGTACACTCTATGAGGTTTGTACAACAATGAAATTGCCTTATGACACATTTCTTAGAATGTAATCCTGTTCACTAAGTGACACATGACTATATTTGTTATCATTGTTCTATTTTTTAATTAGTTATTATTAATCTCTTATGGTGACTAATTTATAAATTAAACTTTATCATAGGTATGCATGTATAGGATAAAACAGTGTATGTAGGATTTGGTACTATCCATGGTTTCAGGTATCCACTGAAGTTCTTGGAACATATCACCCACAAACAAGGGGGACTACTATATTTTCCTTTTAGCACTTGCCTAGTGTTCCTTAAACATGACCCTTTTAGTAAAGAGGTATGTTGTAGATATGACAAGAGGGCTATGAAACATGTGCTTATCTTTTATCTCAGGTAGGCATTTGGATGCCACTGCTTGGACCTATAAATCCAGGTAGATCCCGGGTTTCTGCCCTTTGAAAGAGCAGCCCAGGTGGTGCTGATGCAAGTTGTCTAGATCACACTTTCTAAAACACTCGCGTGGACCAAGTAGCTACAGTAAAGTCCACCTGTTACCCAGAGATCCATGGATTAGATTGGGGCTGATTTCCAAGAGATGGGGCTTAGGAAACTGGGAAAACCGCAGACGATAAAAAGAAACTTCTGGGCTACTGGCCACTAAAATACAGCTATCTTTAGCATACTAGGAACCATCCCTCCCCAGCACATTACAACCACCTTATCAATGACTCCTTATGACCCCTACCCAAGCTTCTGACTCATTTGGGACCCCCAACTCCCTAATATCCCTCCCAACTAGCTGCCATTCCTGATGCTTTTACTAGACTGCGGGGTATGATCAAGGTTACCCGGGATATTTATTGCATTTAAAATGCAACATGGGGCTTTGCCTAAGTCCACACTTGCCAAGCAATAGTCTTGCCCCAAGTGTTCAGGAAGTAGCAGGCCTGTTCCTAGAGACAACACACGCAGAGTTCTCCATCCTGCACAGAGCGGAGTCCTCTGACTCCCAGGCCCTGTGAAAAGGAAGGGAGAAAGAACAAAGAAAGCCCATTACCATACTTGCCCCAGGCAGTGGTGCCCACCAGGCATCCTGTCCACCTCAAAGAAGAGAGAGACTGCCCTCTCTCTCTTAGTCTTCTTAGTGTGCCTCTTCTCAGGAAAGGTCAGGTGATCCTTGCTAAGTGCTTTGAGCCCTTGGGACCCAATGGGTCTCTCTGCCCCGGGAGTCTGACAGGAAATCAATCTGCTGTCTCCTTTGCATTATGAATAGTGTGGATGCCCATCAGATAAGAGGTAATCTCCAAGTTTCCTCCCATCACCAACAGTCTGTAACTCCTTTTAGCCAAGACCTAAGAATGCCTATTTAACATGAAGCAAGGAGAGAACTAATCTACGGTTAGAAAATACATCTCCCAAATTTCCTTGAAAACAAGAGGTAGCAGTGGTATGAACAAACCAGACAAGCAGAGCACCTAACTGAACCTTGCTTTGCATCAAAAGAAACTGAGGTCAGGCTGGAAAAGTGACTGAAACACAAGGTGATACAACTGATGGTTGAGCTTGAGTTGGAGCCAGGACTCCTAGCTTCTCCTGCTTGTCTCCCTCCACAGTTTGTGTCAGCCACCTTCGGCTTGACAGTGCATGTCCTGACTATTGGCACCAGCAGCTGCTTTATCCTCTTCAGGGTATTTGGTTCCAATTGATGTCAGTGGTGAGGACTGAGACCATGGCCACAGTTGGGTGGCCGGGAGACACCAGTCCAGGATTTTACGAGACACCAAGAATGTATCACCATGTGGGCAATCTGTGTGGACATTACTGAGCCTGAAAATGATCACTTCACCAAATATTAGTGCAGGGCTTCCTCAGGGTGGGTTCCCTGGGAATTCCAGTCATCCCGTTCCATCTTCTCCAGGCAATCCTAATATAATCCAGGCTAAGTCACTGTTCTAAAAGGTAAAAAGCAATGAAAAGACTTGCTATTTTAGGAAGATTGATCTGGGGGAGCTAAAAAGGAGTAATACCACACCAGAGAGGCTGGTCAGGGGGCTCTGAAGGCACCTATACACAAGGTAAAAAGGTAGGAATGGGTGGAAAGGAAGAGATGCAGACAAGAGGTTATAAATGGTTACTGGGTCTAAAACCTAAGATTGAAAGAGCCCCAGAAGAGAGAAAATCATGAAAAAATTCAAGATTTTAGGTCTTGAGAAAGAGGGTCAATGCACCTTGAAGGAGAGGCTGAGTTTAATTTTAGACACGTTAAAGAAGATATCCACATAGGGTCTCAGAGAGGACAGCTAGAGAATAGAGGCTGAAATCTAAAAGATGTGAGCAAGGCAGCCATGTCTGTGCTGGGCCTGGAGAACAGGCCTGGACACTTAGCTGTACACATTTCCACATCCTGGAGAGCAGGCCTGGACACGTAGCTGTGCACATTTCCACATCCTGGAGAGCAGGCCTGGACACGTAGCTGTGCACATTTCCACATCCTGGAGAGCAGGCCTGGACCCTTGGCAGTGCACATTTCCACATCCTGGAGAGCAGGCCTGGACCCTTGGCAGTGCACACAGCACTAGGTGCTCGGGGCCTCCAGGCATGCGTCTTCCATTCCTAATATTTCTTCAGCATCTTGAGTGCAGAATACTTGGTCTGTTGATATTCCATGTGCCTCAACATACATAACACAAGGCACATGGGAATGTAGAACCAAAGCCTCTTCTGGATGCACACGTGGGCTGGGCTATGCCTGCCAGCTGCAGGGCCCTACAAATCACCTCATCCTCCACGTTAATTTTTTATGACAATAGAAGTCAAGCTGGCCCAGGGATATGGGACACTGGTCCTGCCAGCTGCCCCTTTGGAAGGACAACACAAACACCTCACATGGACTGACCAGGCATTAAAGAAAGCCCCACTATGACTTAAATTCTGCTACTGTTTTCTCAATTCTGAAGATGGTGACAAGCTTACAGAACCCGAGCTATCCTCAAACATCTTCTCCTGCCAAGGATTATAAGAGTTGAAATCAAGAAAGGAAGAGCTCTGACAGACACAGCCTTCCCTCCTGTGGGAAAGCTCTCCTCTGGATATGCTCCATTGACAAGGGGCCTGGACAAGTCAGTCCTGCTCTGTAAGGGGAGAGGACTTGGCAGAGGCTCAGCTCCAGGCCACATGCATAGGCGCCTGCGGGGAATCCTGTACGTATGCCCTCTTCCTGGGAGACAGATGCGATTAAGGACTTCTGGGCACTTTGCCAAATGGCCTGACATCCTGGGGATGGAGGAGTGGCCCAGGTGGCTCAAAGAAGGGAGCTTGGCTTGGGAGTTTCTAGTAGAAAGGCCCAAACCTGAGGGCAGACTGGCAGCAACTGACAAGTTAGTGAGCCTTGTGCATAAAATGAACAAATGCTATACTTTTTTTTTTTTCTTTTTTTAAGACAGAGTCTTGCTCTGTCACCCAGGCTGGAGTGCAGTGGCATGATCTTGGCTCACTGCAATCTCTGCCTCCCGGGTTCAAGTGATTCTCCTGCCTCAGCCTCCCAAGTAGCTGGGACTACAGGTACACACCACCAGGGCCAGGCATTTTTTTGTATTTTTAGTAGAGACGAGATTTTGCCATGTTGACTAGGCTGGTCTCAAACTCCCAACCTCAAGTGATCGACCTGCCTCAGCCTTCCAAAGTGCTGCAATTACAGGCGTGAGCCACCGTACCTGGCCCAAATGCTATACCTTTAAAAGTACCCACCTCCCTACTGCAGAAAGCCCATGGAAGTACCAGGAATTTTTTGGTAATGATAAATGGTGGGGCATTTTGTATCTCATGGTAACAATAACAAGTTTTATATATTTTCTTCCATAGCTCCCGGAGTGAACCTCATCCCAGTCTATCCTGATGGGGATTTCTGAGGCCTTGCCCTGATCTTTCTAGGTAGCCCTGACATATGGCCATTCAAAAGCACAGGCGCGGTGGCTCACACCTGTAATCCCAGCACTTAGGGAGGCTGAGGTGGGCAAATCACAAGGTCAGGAGCTCGAGACCATCCTGGCCAACATGGTGAAACCCCGTCTCTACTAAAAATACAAAAATAAGCTGGGTGTGGCAGCATGAGCCTATCATCCCAGCTACTTGGGAGGCTGAGGCAGAAGAATCACTTGAACTAGTGAGTCAGAGGTTGCAGTGAGCCCAGATCACGCCACTGCACTCCAGCCTGGTGACAGAGCGAGACTCGGTCTTAATAATAATAATAATAATAATAAACCACAGGAAACCTTGGTCCCTTTCCTCGTACTCCCCCTTCTCCCAGTTATCACTATAGGCCAGGAGGCCAAGGCAAAAGACAAACAAAGTAGAGGAAACTTCAATACAATGATTTGTTGGCTCTCTACATTCCCCTCTCCCCTATCTCCCAACTAACTTCAGATTAACCTCAGCATCATTTCTGCAAGGCCTAAGAAAGAGTCAGTGTTTACTCCCAATTCTGTCTATCCTTTGTTCACTACATCCAATCTGGAACACCCAGGTCCATAATCTAGCCACAGGCCACTACATAGGCTCTGTTCTCCCAAGCTTTCTCTTTTTAAATTTACTTTTCCTTTATCAAACTTATTTTAGCCATTATAAAAGCAATACATGTTCATCATAGAAATTCTGAAAAATCAACATAGGAAAGAAAATGACCTAATGTCTCAATTCCACCCCATTCTCCATATATTAACCATAATATTTTTAATGTACTTCCTTCTAGTCTACTTGCTGTAAATTTTTCTTTCCACCATCCCCTCCCCGCAATCACCAATCTGGACCAGACATTCTGGTTCCTCGGCTCTTTCACCAACTAGTTGTGTGACCTTAAGCCATTTATTATTTAATCTCCTGAAGCCTAATTTCCTGACTAGAATGATGATGCAGGCTGAATGCTGCAGCTCTGTTCATTCCTATTATATCTGTTTTCCAATGAACTCTTTCACTGAGATTAATAATCAGATTAGTCAATGAGGAAATAGGACTCAATTTATAAAAATCTACATAAAGCACAACTTTAAAAAAATATAGCCATTGAGTCCCAGGAGATGGGTCATTAAAAGCCTGGAATGGTCTTACCCCATTACTTCCTGTGGACAGCAGAGCCACAACATGCAGGGAGCACAGCATTGAGAGGGTTGAGAATAACCACAAAGCCACCTTTTACTGTGCACTACACAGGCCCAGGAACTCTCTATGTTCCAGGGATGCCCCTGGCAAATCTTCTTCTCCTATTCTCAACAAACTTGCAATACGAAATTCTGATTCCTAGGGTACAGATAAGAAAAGCTAGGCTCAGTAGGTTCAAAGCCTTGCCCAAGACCTCAGAGCTAGAAGGTGTAGGGCCTGGCCTTATGCATCCAAATCTTACACCCTTGTCCTCAGCAGTGACTGGACTCTCTGTGCATCATTTCTGGCTATTCCATCCAGCACTCTGGCAGAATTTCTTGTTATCTGGAGCAGACTTTCTGGCTGGTTTTCTTAAACTCCCTCCCTCTTCCTCCTTGTACATTTATCCTACTGGAATAAGCCCTGCTCACAGTGATCATGACAGAGTAAGACAGGAAGACCTTAGGAAACTCACAGCCTATTTGGCCAGCAAGCCAAGGTAAGGTGAAGGGGTATAGGGGAAGGATGGGACAGGCTGATTCAGGAGTCTGAATGAGAGGCCTTGAGCTCATGCTACCCCTGGAGTTGATTTTAATTATTATTACCTGGGGGGGCGGAGCAAGATGGCCGAATAGGAACAGCTGCAGTCTCCAACTCCCAGCACGAAGGACACAGAAGATGGGTGATTTCTGCATTTTGAACTGAGGTACTGGGGTCATCTCACTAGTGAGTGCCGGACAATCG
>NW_012116377.1:9206498-9263531 GCF_000951035.1 Colobus angolensis palliatus
AAAAAAAATTATTATTACCTATTGTTGAATGAATGACTCCTCAAATCAATCATGCAAAATAAATATACTTATTTTATGGATAAGGAAAATAAGATTCGAAGAAGTCAAGTAACCTACCCAAAGCCACATAGCCAGTCAGAACTAAGAATCCAGGTCTGTCCACCTCCCAAAACCCTGCATTTCCATTCCTCCAAGATGCCTTTCTCACCAAATATCCAAAAACCTATGGAGTTAGTACAAGATCTGCGGAGAGAGAGCTTAGGACACCCATCAAGGCCCTTCCCAGGACCCCCAGGAAGATGATTTTATTCAGGGACTCTGAAGGCAACTGCTTGTAGTTATTAAACCATCTGCTGAGAATCCAAATTCTAATTTGATCTCCACAGGCAGGAATTCCTCAGGGAACATGTAGTTCAAACTTAAGGGAGGATCAGAAAAACAGAAGTCCTTCTGTGGCAGGTTGTTTATAAAGATAGCCAAATCAAGTCCTTCTATCCTTATGTGCCCGCTCCTTTACAATGTGACTTTGCCTTTTTTCTCACTAAGAGGTAGGGTCTATTTTGCTACCCCCTCAGTCTAAACTAGCCCATGACTTGCTTTGACCAATCCAATAGAGCAGAAGAGATGCCATGTGACTTCTAGGCCTCGACTTCAAGAGGTGTTGTAGCTTCTGCTCTCGTCCTCTTTCAACACTTCTGCCATCATGTAAAGAAACTCAGTCTGGTCTTCTAGTGGATAAGATATCACAAAAAGATGAACAGAGAGAGTTATTCAGTTGATGACCAGCACCAATTCCCAGACTTGTCAGTAAAGCCATCTTAGACCATCCAACCCCAGTCAAGCTGCCAAATGACTACAGCTAAATGAGTGACTCCGGGTAAGACCAGCAGAAAAACTGCCCAGCTGATGCCAACTGAAGTTGCTAATCCAGTAAGCAAATAGTTGTTTCAATCCACTAAACCTTGGAGCCTGATTTCCCAAATCATCTTACATAGCATTACTCCATCAATTCTGAGAACGGGGGTAGCATCAAGAAGATAGAAATGGGCCAGGCGAGATTGCTCATGCCTATAATCCCAACACTTTGGGAGGTCGAGGCAGGCAGATCACTTGAGGACAGGAGTTCAAGACCAGCCTGACCAACATAGTGAAACCCTGTCTCTACTAAAAAATACAAGAAATTAGTTGGGCATGTTGGCACATACTTATAATCCCAGCTACTTGGGAGGCTGAAGCATGAGAATCACTTGAACTACACTCCAGCTCCAGTCTGGGCAACAAAGTGAGACCACGTCTAAAAAAAAAGAATGTGAAAGCGGAAGAAGATTATAAAGTATGTCTTAGCCAAGCAGCTGGTGTTGTTTGTGCCCTGAGACTCTGCAGGCTTCAAAAAACCCCAAGACTGGAGCCAGACAGCATTAAGAAGCCTTGATTGCATAAAGAAGAATCAAGCCCAAGGGCCCATAAAAATGAGAGACATTTAGAGCTTGCTTTTATTGATCTACAACTTCTCTGTGTGTGCTCAAGAGGAAAATGTCTTCTCTCATATATCAACCTGTTGGTCACAGCCAACAACTCCCTGTTGCCTCTTAGAAGAATTCCAAACTCCTTAACCTGACATTTAGTGGCTCTGAATGATCTAAATTTAGATCTGGGGTTCTAATCCCAATACTGCCACTTACTCACCAGCCATGTGACCCTGGGTAAGACACTTCACATCTCTGAGCCTCAGTTTCTTAATAAGTAAAACTGGGATTTTGCATGCATAGATCATGCAGTTGTTATGAAAACTAAGATGACATAAAGTGCTCAGTACTATACCTGGCACACAGTGGATGTTGTAAAGCTCCTTTCTAACGGTTCAACACCCTTCATCACACTCAGAGGAGAGAGATTCCTTCAGAGAAAAGTTTGCGAGATGCCAGGGAGGAGATAAAGGTTCCTTGGGGTAAAGCCATATCTTAAAGCCTTGATGTGGTTGGTAAGGAATCAGAATGATGGACTGGGTCCCTGTGTTATTTGTTTTTGTTTTTTAACTACACATCCCAAGTACATCTATAGCTAACTAAAGCTTTGCCACGGTATTTTCTGAGGAAAGAACTCTGAAATGCTCTTGGTTGAGTTTCAACCAAGCCAGCCCTCCTCTCCACCTTAGATTCTCATATCCAACAATGGGCATCTGCCTCTTGTATTCAGAACATTGATTCTACACGTGAACTGATCTTACTTCCTTCTCTAGTTTCCTTAGTGGAAAAAACTCTGTTATCCTAATTTCCATAGTTCCACTCCAGCAAGTCACTACTCCCACGTTCAGGACAACTGACAGTCCCAGAGAGAACAGTCCCCTCTCTCTTCCCCTGACTTTTCCCCTATTTTCCACTGTTGATAATGACTTCTTCCCTGTGTCTCTCTCACAAATACATACAGTCACATTCTATAGTGAAACAGGAAATTGAACTGATAGAACTACATCTCCATCAGAGACCAATCAATGCCATTGATTGGAACAACATTTCACCGGACATGAGGCACCAGGGAGATGGGATCCTCCTTCCCTCCCCGTAAAGTACACACATTGCCCCTCTGTCAATCCCTGGGATTCCACTGCATCAGTAGTTGCAAATTACCTGCAAGTATCAACCCCTATACAGCTAGAGCCCACAGGTGAAGAGAAGTTAAAGCTACCAAAACATCAACCACTGGCTCAGGATTAAAGAGAGATGGGCAGTTCCATTCCTGTGAGCCCTTACCCTGTAGGGAGATCCTTCCTGATCCAGTAAGCCAAATCTACCCCATCCCCACCCTATTATCCAAACCACCAGACAGCCAACAAGCTTAGTAAAATGCAGTGGTTTCCATTCTCTAAGCATGGACTCTCCATAGTCACTCCACCATTCCCCTCCAAATCACAGCACTGACCCCTCAGAAAGAGAAAGGAAATAATTTATGTGCCTCAATGTGCAAAGCCTTCCACCGCTATGTGTTCATCACTCATTCCTAGAACATCCTTGAAGGTAAGGCATTATTTCCAGTTCACATGAGTAAACAGAGGCTCATAGAGTCCAAGATAACACAGTCAATAAACAGGATTTAGATCAAGGTCCATGTGACTCAAATCCCATGTCTTTCCACTCAAGAGTCAGCATTTAGAGTTATGATCTCTTAGTATATACTCTAAATATACTTGTCTGTGTTTGGGTGTTTGTCCACTCATGTGCCTTTGTCACTGGTTCCTATAGCTCCCAGAACAGTGCCATGTGCTTGGAGGTAGTGTTGACAATGAAGACACAGGGAGATGCCTTCCAAATCACTCCCAGTGTCCTCTTCCATGAGGGGCCCATTGAGATCTAATCCAAACCTGAGGCATGTGGCTGTAGTTACCACATTTGGTGCCTTTTCTACAGTATGTAACATAACATATTGTCACAACAGGAGTTAAAACTATGATGCAAAGACATGAGAGGAAACAGAGGGAAAGCTGATCAAGAGATGCAGAGAGGGTAGAGTCACCTCTTCTATAAGCTTCATCTGGGAAAGAAAGTGGCACCACTGAGCCTCTCCCCAGGGAGATTCCCTTAGTTTTTGAACTTGGCTGAGCCACTGATCCAGGCCCTCCCAGTGACTCTCACCAGCATTCTGGGGACTCCCTTCAAGCCAAGGTAAACATGACTAAAACCAGCAGAAGCCAATATTGCTTGCTCTGCCCTGAACTTTCTCATAGTGTCTCTAACTCAGGTTGCCAGAGCTTGGACAAAATAGCGAATCAATGGCAACCAACTTCATTTTGATTGGCTTAGAGGGATGGAAGTCAAGGAGGGTCCAGGAGCAAGTGGCCTTTCTACCTAATGCATTCACTTAACAATCATCTTGCCTTATACTCATGTAACTCTTCAACTTGTTAAAGGGCTTTTCAGTATCATTTCATCGTCTCTTACTCTCACTGCAATTCTTGAGGTGAAAGATGATCTCCTCAGGCAGACAGGAACTCCCTGCAGTTGTTTTGTACTTCTCCACCAACCTCAGTACTTTTGGAAACCAAAAACCTTTTCAGCAAAGGAAGAGCAGGAATATGATCTTCCCAACACAAAGTCACAGAACCCCTCAGCCTTAGAGATGGGTGGGTCCTTAGCAGCTCTGTAACTATACAAGTCTCATCTGAGGGCAGGGGTGCACTCCAAACCGGTGCTGTGCAGTAGAACTTCCTGTGATGATGGAAATGCACATATCTGCTCTGTCCAATTGAGAACTGTACTGGAAAGAGAAGATGTATGCATTTTGATCACCTGAAATGTAGCTAATGTGACTGATAAATTGAGTTTTCCATTTTATTTTAACTAATTTTAATGTTAATAGCTACATGTGACTATTGGCCACTCTATGGGAGAATGCACTCTATGGCATCCCAACCAGACTTCGCTGCAATAGTAATTTACTACCTCAGTTTGATACAGAGTGTCCACAAAGAGAGGCATGCAATTTTACACAGAGAATACCTGTTATCTGTGCTGAAAGAATTACATGATGAAAACACCTTTTGCCTAGAGTTTGAATGTTGATCACTTCAATAACAAAATGCTTACGAACTCTTACAGACTGAGCAGGTTAGAAACAGAGAAGCCACTAAAGACCATCTAGCTCAGCCTCTCTGTTTCACAGATGGGAAAACAGGCTTGCTATATCTTTCTCCTTACAGATGCTGTGTTCTCTAGAGAGTCCAGTGCTCTTCCATACTTGCTCCCAATGCTCCCAATGTTTCTGACAACTTCCCGAATTATTCTCTACCTCTAGGTATCCCAGGGCAAGAGCCAAGCTAGGGAGAAGGAATTAGAACTGTCACCACCATGACTAGCAACCAGAGTCTCCTGCTTAACAATTTCACGGGAGCCACAGGTCAGCAGTAAAGTGCAGGGATCTAAGGGAGCCCTGGGCCCAGTCGCTCAGGCAGAGCCCTGCAAGGACACAGGGTTCACTCTTGGACCACCCCTACCTCCATCTTTACCTGTCCAGTCACCTATTTGGAAAGTCCCCAAATTTATTATTATTATTATTATTACTACTATTATTATTTTGAGATGGAGTCTTGCTCTGTTGCCCAGGCTGGAGTGCAGTGGTGTGATCTCGGCTCACTGCAACCTCTGCAAGCTATTCTCCTGTCTCAGCCTCACAAGTAGCTGGGATTACAGGCACACACCACCAACCACGATTGGCTAATTTTGTATTTTTTATTTTAAGTAGAGACAGGGTTTCACCATGTTGGCTAGGCTGGTCTCAAACTCCCAGCCCCCAGTGATCCGCCTGCCTCAACCTCCCCAAGTGCTGGGATTACAGGTGTTAGCCACCACGCTGAGCCCTCCAAATTTAGATGTTCAAAAAAACATCTGTTTCCTCTCACATTGGCTCAGAGCAGTGATGTCAGTTTAAATTTGGGGCTTCTAGGCAAGACTAATTTCCAGAGGAATCCCTTTCCCTTTGATATCTGCTGAACGGGACTCCTGGAGAGAGGGAGTCTCTATCCCTCTCTCCTGGAGAGAGGTGTGGGTCCTGGAAATAAAGATTTTTAAATTAGGGAGAGACATAATTTTCTTATAAAAAGAAAAAACATTTATTTTCTCTGCTTTTTAAAACTGGAAATTAAAAAAACGTAAACGTAAATCAGCCTAATTTTTATGAGTATTATTTGAGCTCTTTGGTGGTTCTGCTTCTGAAGGAGAAACATCTAGGAAATATCACTCATGAAGTACTTAATGAATACCATCTTTCCAGTCACTACACTAAGCATTGCACTGTCTCACAGGGGAGACAATCTTCATGTGTTCAATATTTGTTAAGCCCCCACAAGACAAAGTTGCTATCTTCATAAAACGTACATTCCAGTAATGGAAGGCTTACAAAAATCATGCGTACAAAACAACAGTATTACTTGAGATACTACAAGTCCCACTAAGAACACAGAAGCAGTGGGGTGGGGTGTGATGCTGGGATGGCAGAGTGGGGGACAGGCTACTCTAGCTAAGATGGTTAAGAAAGGCCACTTTGAGGAGATGGCATTTGAGTGTGGGCCTGAATGCTGGGGAGGAGGCAGACGGGAGGATGAGTGGGGGAAGACACCCCAGGCAGAGGAACCACATCTGCAAAGGCCCTGAGATGAGGACAAGCATGGTATGTTTGAGGGTCAGGAGGCTTGTAAGGCTGAAGTGAACAAGCAGGAAGTGGTAGGAAGAGAGGTTTGAGAAAGAGGCCATGGTTCAGGGAGAGGACATGAGAAAGAGATCATGTGAGGCCTTACAGGCCAAGGTAGGTACAATGCAAAAGCACTTGGGCAGGGGTGGGCATTAAGCCCAAGAGACATGAGCGAATGTAGGAATATAAATATGTACAATGGTGGATAAAATATTTACAATACAGGAAGAGTGAGTGCAAGGCAGGCCATTACAAAGTACAGGAGCTATGCTAATAAAGAAATCTATACTGTAGGGAGGGGTTCAAGAAAGTCTAAGCCTCTTGGGGCATGGCATTCCAGGCTACAACAGAAGATGCAAAGATGGAGCAGTGTGAAATGACATGCATGAAACATGACAGCACGTTGGAGGGGACCACATGTGGTTGCTATGGAGGGTGGATAGGTACTAGCCATTCATGGGAACTATGCATACATCAGCCTCGGGAACTGAATGTATTTTGTTCTCAATCTTGTCTCTTTAAAATACTGGTACCCAGGCCCTACAACAGACAAATTAGATAAAAACTTCTGAGGGTGGGAGGGCAGACACTGGCATATTGAACAGCTTTCTAAGAGATGCTAATGCGCAGCCAGGGCTGATAACTGCTGCTACAAGCATTAATTTGAAGGACCCTAAAAAATTTTAGACAAGCAGCAACATTTATTTCTCATAACAAATTTTTCTAAAGATTGTATTTTATAATTCAGTGAAGTATAATATGTTCAAGCAATGATGACAAATTAATTACTTGTGTTTGCATTTAAAACTTTGAACAATGTTACAAATGGAATAACAAGTTTCCATTCCTCCTGACCTCTGGCTCCTCAGTTTATAAGAAACCTAGAAACTCTGAACAGAAGAAACCTTCAGCAATAAGAGCTAATAGATTTTACAGCCAGAAGGATACTGCAGAGAGCCCCCCTCATCTTACAAACATAAGGAGAAGCCCAGAGGGGTACTATAATCAGGACAAAGATGCCTGGGTTTAGCACCGAAGGTAGAGCTGGACTCCAAAGATAGAGCTCTCTCCACAAAACCATTCTGCTTCTTGCATGTGACTAAAATAACAAAAGCTATCCTAATGTCTAGACTTGGACATTTTCTACAATATTAGATCATGACAGATCACTTAATTTTAGAAGAAATGAAATATAAATATAAAACAGAAAAGGGATAGGAAAAAAGAAGTCCAAACTAATCAAATACAGTTTTTGGCAAATATAACTTTATTTTTCAGGTAATCCCCTTAGTTAGTAACCTCTATAGTTACCGCTCCTTCTGATGTTTTATTTTGATATTTCCATAGATTTCTATAAACTGAGAGTTTACTCAATGTATGACAAGTTTTCTATAGGTGCATAATTCCTGTTCAAGGCATATACTTCAAAATGTAGACCCACATCTTTCTCCAGTTTCCAGAAAATAGAGAGTTTGAAGCATCAGACACAGAAGAGTGGGTTTGCTCCCATGCTGCAGAAGGCATTTGCAGGACAGAATTCCCAGCTCTATTCTAGAATCAAACACCTGAGGATTTTTTGAGCCTATATTTGGAAATGCCATTCCAACCCTGACGGCTTGAAATATGCTGCTTGAAGATGTGCCAGGAAAATATGGCAGCAGCACCATCTGCATTTATACTGCCACCTTTTAGCCCTGGATCCAAGATTTATACAGCAACAATGGTCAACTATTTGGCCTTCTCCATTTCTTCATGAAGTCTTCCACTTTACTTTCCCCTGGCAGTGCACAGAGATTTTATATGCCGCCTAGATTGATCTGAAACAGAGGTAAAGGATGTCTCAGTCAAGGTCACTGTCCAACCTGGATGCAGTGATAGCTATAAAAACTGACTGTATACAGTTAAGTGTGTGATCTCTGCAGTAAATCCAAAACACAATGCTTCTTGCTACTCCGAATGACCACAGAAAAGGTTGGATTCAAGCTGGACTGTTTGTGAGCTATGAAAGCTATGACAGCCCTCAGCAGGGGACAGATGCTGCAACTGAGTCAACAGTGACTTGGCCAAGGTTTGGTCATGCAGAGGTGGAAGCAAATATCCAGGCATTAAAAATCAGTCAGGTGGCCCAGGAGCAAGATTACATACAGGGAAGTTTGGAAGGAGAAAGAGAGAACTTGGAAATTGACTCAGAGCAAGCCTGTAGTGAGAAATACGAGCGAGGTCTCTGGTAAAGAGCCACCCAGCTCAGTGTCCTGTTGTAATATTTATACATTTATTCTTCTACCTTTATATCCTTTCTTCTTACTTCTTCATGCAGATCCATTCTAGAACCTATTATGTGTTCAACCTATTCTGTGTCCAACAAAACATGTATTTTCATGTCACTGACAGATTTAGGCTACAGAAATGCATGCCCTAATGCAGCATTAGATGGGGACATTTTTTCTTCAAACTGCTTTCACATTACTTGCAATGTGATTTGTCAAAATAGATACCTTAGGACCTCGTCTCTGTAAGACTTCACATACTCTACACGTGTTGGTTCCCTTATATCTTCAATACTTCTGGAAACACAAAAGCTGGCATAAGTGTGCCACGGAATTATCACAGAATCCATGGCTCCTTCCCTCTGTGCAAGTGACCAGCCATCTGTTGGAAAGTCTTGTGCAGCTGCCTGCTTTTCATGGATGCTTCCATTGCCTGTTCAACATCCTCACTCTCCAGGCTTGCCAAGAGTGTCTTCTGGACCCTAGGGCTGATGTTCACATGAAACCTTCCAGCCAATGTGCACTTTCAGACACTCATACTAGGATACCAAGAGAACAGAGTGCTCTTTTTAAAAAAATCCTTCTCATATTTCAAACATCATCTTATCTGTGAAGTAAGTGTTGTGAATACGGCTAAAGGGATGTCAGGTGTCTTGCCTTTGTTCCCTGTGTGGTCCTGGTGAGGATGCTGCAGTTTCAGAGACAGCAGTAGTAAACATTGGGAATTCAGAGTGCTAGAAGGAGGTACTGGTGTCATCTCCATCATGGGCCTCCTCTCACTCATGAAGAAGCACTTAATGTCAACAGCCACTTCACTTCCTACACATGAAGATGCATTCAGTCATCCTTGTCTCCTTTAGATATTCATATATTGTTAGATGGCATTTGGAAGTCATGTTTACTCTTCTCACTTGAAATAATCTATAGTGAGGAAGGGGCTGCACTGTGCAAGAAGGAGCTTCCATTTTGCTAAGGAGGAAAAGGATAAGACTTAGTTAGTGCCTCTCTAGGTTCTAGACAATCTTTTCCATTGTATATAAATCTGATAATGGCCCCTGCACAGGGCAAAGCACTATTCCAGCTCTGAGGGCCTCACTTCAGGACTAAGACCAGGTGTTTTGATTTTGCCTCAGAGCAGGGATTTGTGATTTAGATACATTATGGAAATATGCCACTGGAGCCAAAACAAACTATAATATTCAGAGTTCAGATAAATTTTAAACTCTTACCTTTCAGTGAGGAGACATGGCTTTTTTTCTTTGTGAATCTCAAGTTGAGGGGCCAAAAGAAGTTGAGTTCCAAGTTCCTTCCAACTCCCACACCTTCACACTGGCTCTCACTCCTGCCTCTCCTGACCACGTTAAGGCAGTGAGCTCTTTGTTTTATAATCTCCACAGGCTCCAGCAAGCATCTATTCCACCTAGACTTTCAATGCCTCATTAGGAAGACTGGGACCTGTCTTCTAACCTGTGGAGCAAAATTCAACAAGAAGCAGCCCACAATGAAGGCACTGAATTTTTCCTGCCCCCAACCCCCTCTTAGGAAACTGGCTGCCTGTCGGAAACACAAGTAGCCACAACATTTGAGAGCTGTGCCTGCCTCTGTATGTGGCTCAAAATCATCTGGCACTATGGGCAGTTCTACATTGAACATTGTTCTTCTGCTTCATTTTCTGGGATGATTTAGAGGAGGTACAAAACATGTCCCAGTATTTAAATCCCAAACCATAAGTAGTTTATTTTGTGATGAAGTAAAACAGTTTCTCGCATCTATCTTTCAACCCCTTTCCGAGTTACTTTCTGGGCCTTCAGCCTATGGGAGACTCCTCAGAAATGCAGATACCCTCAAGCAGTATTCATACTTATGGTTCTGATCTTCAGAAGCACATTGGAGCTAAAGAAAGGAAAAAACTGGGGGTGATCCTGTAAGGCTTTGATGTGGATGCCCACAGGCCTGGGGAAGGAATGATCTGGGAGATGTGCAAATAGTTCTTGCTTCTTTCTGGGAGCAAAGTCTGGCCCACAGGACCAGGGTCCATAATAACATGAGACATTTTTAGTAACATACAGGAGGCCACAGGAGATTCACGTGTTTCTGTATTATAGATGCAAATCTGTTTTCACCTTGACCTACTGGGATAAGGAGTAAATTGGGAAACAAAGAAAAAGTAGTGTTATGGTAGGAGAACAACCTTGAAGGCAGGGATAGAGGGGGAGAAGTGATCTCAGATCATGTTATTAAGTTCAGCTTATAGTTCATTTCTGTTTCAATTATTGTGACATAATTTACACCCTCCCAAAAGAATTTCTAGAGCCATCCAAAAGCACTAACAACAATATATTGTGTTGAGTCCTGGTAACTGGTCCTAATTCCTCACAGTGATTGCAAATACAAGCATTCACCACAAAATGTTAATAATTGCTCTGTAATAACTGGAGTGGCAAATTTACTCACGTATCAGCTTTGTCCTGTATGTACATTACTTTTTTGGGGGAGGGATGGAGGTGTGACTTTTCTGTCGTGGTAAAACAGAGACCATATACAATTGACCATTTAATCCATTTTTAAGGGTACAGTTCAGTGGCATTCAGTCCATTCACATTTTTACATTGTTGTGCAACCATCACCACCAGCCTTCTCTAGAACTTCATCATCTCAAACTGAAACCTTCATTACTTTTCACACAGTATGCGAGCTTCCCTCAAACCCCAAAAGATAAAGACTCCACCTATCTTCCTTCTCAGTCCTTTGAGAACTATAGGATACAATATTAGACAGCATTTTAAGGTTTATAAAATATTTTTCCTCAATGCTCACATAAACTTTGTAAGCCTCCTGTAAAAGGGAGAAGACCAAGAATCCAAGAACGGGGACAGACTTGCTCAGACAGGGCACTGACCATATGGGGATCCAGGGAAGGCTCCCAGCGTGCATCCCATTATCCCTCACCATCTCCAACACTGAGGAGGAGAAAGAAGGTGCTGGAGTGGCGCCTAAGGAAATCCTCCAAAGGCCAAGCTCTCTCTTACCCCACCCTCTGCCTGAAGTGTCCATCTGACAGATAGTCAGAGCTGCCTGGTGACCCAGAAAAAAAAAAAAAAAAAAAAAGGCCATTTTCTTACACATCACTCATTGCAAAAACCAACTGGGTCATTTCACACTTCCTTTCCTTCTCTTCTCTTTTCACTCACATCAAAGCAAACCCACATCCCATCCACTTTTCCACAAAAGCTACAGTAGACTCCCCATCACCCTTCTCCCTGCACAGACCTCTTCTATTCCTGATGATCATTCTAACCAGATTCCTTCTTCATAAAAACGCGAACATTCAAGCGATCCCATCTGATGTCATTTCTCCCTCCTGCACGTTGCAGGGAGGGCTTGGCTCATGGCTTCCCATCATGCTGAGGCTGCCCTGAGTGCTTGATGGGCCCCTCCATCCAGGCCAGCATGGAAGACATGGTCTGCTTTTCTTTGTATCCTCCATTCCTCTTACAAGAACATCCATCATTGGATTTAGGGCCCACCCTAATCTAGTAATTATATCTGCAAAGACCCTATTTCTATGTAAGGTCACATTACATTCTAAGATTTCAGGTAGATGTGAACTTTCAAAGGACATTTATTCAACCCAGTACACCCACCTTCCTTCACCAAGGTATGTCAAATTCAATTTCTTGTTTTCTTTGGGTTTTGGTTTCGGTTTTTCATCTAGCACCTCCTCCATCTCAGTCCTGCTCATCATCACTGCTATGCTGGAAACCCTTCTGAGAATCCTGCTTCCATCTCTCCCCATCCCCATCAATACCTCTAGTCATCACTTTAAAATGGGTATATGAATACCAGGTTAAGAAGGAAATGATGCTAAATTGTCCAGAGAGAGTTCATTATTTCAAGCATTCATCTCTCCCCATTTACCCAAGAAATAGCATGTGCTCATCTCACATTTTGCCGTGGACTGGAGGGTCTAACAGTTACTGCCCTCAGGTATTATACATCAGAGAAATGAGCTACTGCACAGCCAGCAGAGCAGAGAAGGCAAAATATAACCAGTTAACTTTGAAAGAGATAGAAAGTTGAAAAAAAAAAAAAAAAAGGCCAGCCAGGTGCAGTGGCTCATGCCTGTAATCCCGGCATTTTGGAAGGCCAAGGCTAGTGGATCGATGGAGCTCAGGAGTTCAAGACCAGCCTGGCAACAGGGCAAAACTCCATCTCTACAAAAAATACAAAAAATTAGGTATGGTGGCACATGCCTATAGTCCCAGCTACTTGGGAGGCTGAGGCAGGAGGATCACTTGAGCCCAGAAGCTCAAAGCTGTGGTGAGCTGAGATTGCACCACAGCACTCCAGCTTGAGTGACAAAGTAAGACCCTGTCTCAAAAACAAACAAACAAAAACAAAAGAAAGAAAAGAAAAAGCCATGTGGGCCAATGGTTAGGGAGGTATGGCATAAGCCAAGTACTCAAGGAGGAACTGAATTTGAGCAGCTGCAGGTGAGCTCAGAAGACATGGGGAGCAATCTGGGGAAAGGCATGGAGGTACAAATAAGCCTGGAACTTTTAGGGGACTATAAGAAGACCCCATCTGGTCTTGGGCTTCACTGCAGAGGGCAGGCTTCATCAGTGATAAGATTGTAAAGGCAATTGTTTGTAGATGTATACCTGATCCTATAGGGCCCTGAGTCCAGGCCAAGAGGACCCAGTAAGGGGTTCTAAGCAATTGGGGAGTTTGACTAAGAGGTGTTCAGGGAAGCCAGACCTGGTTGGGTGTGCATGATGGACTAGGGGGGGAATAGGAGGATGGCAAGGAAGACCTGGCTGGAAGCCCAGTTGAGAAGACAGGCTCCAGAGCCAGAGCTTTATTTCTCCACCGTCAGTAGCCTTGCAAAAGCTAAGTGAATCCCCATCCATCGCCATAATCTTCCATCAGACTCTGCAATCAATATAGCCATCCTGACATGGCTAGGGGAGGGGATAGCCTGGCTGGTCTCCAGACCTTCTTTCCCATTAACATGATGAGTTGCACAGGGCATGTCAGGGATTGCTTTCAGTGAATTCTAGGAATGGCGATCCCTTTGCATAAAAATCTCCAAACAGGCAAAGAGAAACTCAACAGTGTTTTGCAAATCAACACATGAATGCCTCTTGGGGACAATGGCCTCTCCAGAGAGGACAGAATCACCATCTCAACTCAGATCTGGCTTCTACTGATATACTAGCCTAGGACTGGTGCTGGCATCTGAGAAGTAATGAAGAAACACTCAGTTCAGGCACTACTTTATACCATAGGCTATCAGATAAGCAATTATCATCTCCTCGGTAGACTGGGAGCTTCCTGGGAGAAGTGGGCTGTCCATTCCATAAAGTTTCCATCCAGCTCCTTCTAGTCACCAGGCACAAGCCCAGAGGAGGCTGTAAACACACTCCCATCTACTCCACCCTCCTCATTCAGCCACAAACATCCCTGCTTCAGGAGCAGAGGGTGGGGTGGAGGTGACACAAAGCAGGCAGAAACAAACCCTGGGTGTGATGGGTAGGATAATTTCTGAAGTTTACAAGGCACACCTCTGAGCCTCTCTGCTTAGCTCTATCCTAGGAGAAAGATGGGCAGGAAAAGGGGAGCCCTGAGGAGCAGAAGAAGAACTGACTCTAATGTTTCCTTTCTCCTTAACAGTGCTCTGTACTCCATCACAGGAGGTTCCCACAGGCCCCAGACCCACAGCCACTGCTGCCTGGCTGTAGAGCACCTAGAGCAACAGGCCTCAGGAAGGAGCTGGGACCAGGGGCACTCGCAGGGGAAAGGGGCAGAGGTGGAACTTTCTGAATGCAGCTGAGACAAAGGGAAGGAAAGACACACTCTCCTCTTCTCCTCTGCTGCACTGGAAGCTCAAGCTTTATCAGAAATATTACACAGGACAGCAGTCCACAAGGAAAAGGACCCTCCTGCAGATGGTTTTCCTTTTTTTAGTGATCAGTGTAATTTGAAAGACATAACTTCTACCCCCCTTATTTCAGAAAGGGATGCAAACAAATGATCTATTTGTACTAAAACTAAACTCCCTCTGCATGTAACTTCTTAAAGGTATTTATACCTTGCATCTGACTCACACTTTTGATGTGGAAAAGTTTTATTAACATAACTACTTATCCCAGCCTACTCCCATTGGGATTCATGGCTCTTGCCCAAAAGACATTTCGGGTATTTCTATGTTACCTTAAATCCTGGCAGTGATTAGTGTTTCATGACAAGCACATTCACAGATTCCATAAGAAACACCTGGCTGTCTTTGGGTTACAATCAGGAAGTGAAATTGGAAGTGAGAAGCAGCCCTATCTGCATGAACAAAGAGCCCCAGACTGAGGGTCTGGAGATCCAGGACCCTATCCCACCACTGCCTGTGTGGTCCAGTCACTTGCCTCCTCAGAATCCTTGTGTGCAGAATGACATTGCTGGCCGAGCACAGTCCTTAGTTGTCTTCCAGCTAGGACTTCCTGTGATTGTAAAAGAAGTTTAAAAATATCTCTGGAGAGAGAAATCTAACAATATTACATAGTCATGAAAAGACTGAACTAACGGCATCTAATATCTCTGGGTTCCAAAAGTCTGTGACTCTATTATATACAATGGTTTTTAAATGTGCAGAGATTAAGAAACATAAACACAAAACAGAAGAGTCTCTTTAAAAAGCTATTTTAAAAGAACAGACATTAAAGAGCCTAAAATAGCCATTCTGTGTACATATAGAGCAAACGAGTGAACAAGATCAAAATTACACAACGTCTAGGGTGGCAAAGGCTTGTAGTGACTGAGACTCTTTCCTGATGAAAATAAGGCATGACAATGGTGGGGACATTATGCCAGTCCTAACTCCCTGTCATTGTTATATCTTCTGTCATTGGGCACAGGAAAAACACAAGACCCCAACACATGGATGGCATTACACGAACAAGATTAATTCTCTCTTGACAAGTGCACTGCTTTGTCCTGAGATCAACGGCAGATGCTGGGGCAGCAGTGAAGCATCTCAAGACACTTAAGAACGTAGGACTTCAGCTAAGTTGGAGTCTTCCTGGTTAACAGGACATGGATTCACTCAAGTCAAAACAGAAGTTCAAAGTGGGGTATAATACACAGCAGACAGATGTGATTCATTACAAAATACTCAGCTAATATGGCGGGGAATAGGAATGAGCAAGACTTGAGGTCAGGTGATCAAGCATTAGTAAAGTTTGTCAGGCCCCAAGTTTCAGTAGAGACTGTTAGAGGTAAACTAACTCTCTCAAGCACTGGGAATAGATGTTGAGTGCTAATACACAGAAGGTGCTCAACTGCACTTGTTCACCAAATGGAAACCCACAAAAGAAGCTGTTGCTCCAATGAGGTTTGTTGCTGAACAATGTTTCTCATTCACTGCAGCCAAGACTTTAGGGTCAGCCCCAGGAGAGAGACGCAGAGGTGGAGGGAAACTCCCTGAACTTAAAGGTGCCTAGACCAGTCCAAGTTCCCTAAGAGGAAGGATTCCACTTCATATACCACCCTGAATCTGGCTGATGGAAGGAAGCTGTATTCTCTGGATGAATGAGGGCTTGGCCAGAGAGCTGATGTCCTCCATAGGTTAAGCTGGATGGGGCCCTTGGATGGGTGCCCATCTATCTAAGGAGACCCTGCCTTATCAGCATCCCAGACCCGGATGAATCTTAGAAATCCTGAAAGATTTCAGGTTGCCAGAAGCAGCTGGAGACAAACAAAAGGCCCTTCACAGAGTAATTAAAATAAGCAAGAAGGTAAAGGCTCTGTGTGTCTAATTCTGCACTCTGCTGAGGGAGATGTGATGGATGAACCCCAAGAAATGGGCATGAGTCAAGCCTGTTTCAAGAAAAGGCTTTCCTTTATTGTGAGAACTGGCATTAAGCAAAGTAATAATCATTTTCAGTTGAATCTTGTGAGAAACTGAATTTAACTTGAAAGTAGGTATTGCGTTTCTTTAAATTCCATTTCATATGGTTCCACTCCATATTCATCTTCTAATAGAGAGGATAGTTTCTTAACCATCTTGTTTGTGAACTGTCTATGTCTTCATACTATGATTCTATCAAAGTCATTTTACTTGGAGAAGGATATTTAAACCTAGTCTGTGGGGCAGTGGATCTGGAAATTTTCTGGACCTCTGATCCTGTCCTGGCCTTTCTTAGTCACCCCTGCCTGTGCCGAGAGATTAGTCACGTATTTAGTACAATCAAACTCAAGGTAGAATCAACTACTTGGTGGCACCTCTGGTTTATGACAAAGGTGACATTGTAATGCTGTGAGGAAAGAATGGTATTTTCAATAAATGTCTTCAAGTCTACTGATGACAAAACAGGAGAAAAAAAAGTCTCCTTTTTTCCAGCTGGAACCATGGAGGGTATAGAAGAAAAGAAGAAGAAGAAGAAGGTTTCTGTTGTGCCAGAAACCCTTAAGAAAAAGCAAAGGAATTCCGCAGAGCTGAAGATCAAGTGCCTGAGAAGGAAGTTTGCACAAAAGATGCTTTGAAAGGCAAGGAGGAAGCTTATCTATGAAGAAGTGAAGCACTTCACAAGGAATATAGGCAGATGTACAAAGCTGAAATGTGAATGGCCAGGATGGCAAGAAAAGCTGGCAACTTCCATGTACCTGCAGAACCCAAATTAGTGTTTGTCATCAGGATCAGAGGTATCAATGGTGTGAGCCCAAAGGTCCAAAAGGTGTTGCAGCTTCTTCGCCTTCGTCAAATCTTCAATGGAACCTTTGTGAAGCTCAACAAGGCTTCAATTAACATGCTGAGGATTGTAGAACCATATCTTGCATGGGGGTACCCAAATCTGAAGTCAGTAAATGAACTAATTGACAAGCGTGGTTATGGCAAAATCAATAAGAAGCAAATTGCTTTGACAGATAAGGCCTTGATTGCTCGATCTCTTGGTAAATATGGCATCATCTGCATGGAGGATCTGATCATGAGATCTACACTCTTGGAAAATGCTTCAAGGAAGCAAATAACTTCCTGTGGCCCTTCAAATTATCTTCTCTATGAGGTGGAGTGAAGAAAAAGACCATCCATTTTGTAGAAGGTGGAGATGCTGGCAACAGGGAGGACCAGATCAACAAGCTTATTAAGAATGAACTAAGGTGTCTACCATGATTATTTTTCTAAGCTGGTCAGTTAATAAACAGTACCTGCTCTCAAATTGAATGAAAAATAATGATAATAACCTCTCTTTCTCACCATACACTAAAAGCATTTCCAAATGAATTACTGATCCAAATGTGAGAAGTAAAACAATAAAGCTTTTAGTAAGAAATACTTAGAGTAGACAAAAATGTCTTAAACAGGACACAAAAAGTACTAAATATAAAAGAAAAAAATGATAAACTGGACCACATTAAAGTTAATAACACATGTTCATTGCATCAAAATGCATCATAAGGAATGTAAAGGGACAAGCTACAGACTGGAAGAAAATATTCATAATACATATATTCCACCAAGGACTCATATTCAGAATGCATAAAGAACTCTTACAACTCAATAAGAAAAAGGCAGATAATTCAATAGCAAAGATGAGGCAAAAGACATGAAGATTCACATTACAAAAGAGGATATCCAAATGGCCAATAAACATACAAAAATGTTCTAGACTTCATTAGCCATCAAGGAAATGCAAAAAACAAAAACATAACGCTCACAATGTGACACTACCACATACCTAGCAGAAAAGCCGAAATGGAAAAGACAAATAATACCAAATATTGGCAAAAGTATGAAACAATGGGAAGTCTTCTATCTGCTGGTGAAGATATAAATCATTATAACTGCTTTGGAAAGGTTTCTGGCAGTGTTTATTAAAGCTAAACATACTCATACCCCATTGCTTGGTATTTCCTTTTAGGTATATACTCCACAAAACTGGGTGTATATATTCATCAATAGACACGTACAAGAGTGTCCGTAGCAGCTTTATTCATAATAGCCCCAAGCTGGAAACAACCCAAATACCTTGTACAGTAAGATGGATACATTGTGGCATATTTATACAATATAAAAACAAATTGCTATACACAACATGGATTAATCTCACATACATAACACTGAACAAAAGAGGACAGACACAAAATAGTGTGTATTGTAGAATTCCACAGATACCAAGTTTCAAAACAGGCAAACTAATCTATGATGCTGGGAGTCACCATAGAGATTACTCTTGCGAGGAGGAGCTAGTGAACGGGAAGGGACCCTGCGGGGGCTAACGTTCTGGGGTGCTCATAATGTTATTGATCTGTGTGCTGATTACTCTAGTGTGTTCACTGGGTAAAAATCCATGGAGCTGTATACTTAGAATTTGTGCACTCTTCTGTACACTTGCTAGACTTCAGTGAAAAGTTTATAACAAGAAAATATAAACACAAACTACATTTAAGGAACAAAGTCCATGTAGGAAAATAAAAAAATCCATGAAAACTACTTTGCAAACTCAAATCTATAAATGACAGCAAAATGGATAGCGTCTAATTGTCCCGATTATTATCTTAACATGAAAAATTTGCATTGTAATTTATTTAGTATCTATGTCCCACTTTCAAAAATAATTTGAAACCATGTTCTTATTTGTCGAACAAATACACATTAGGGCTTTTTAGTTTTCATTGGAAGCTTTTAGGACATCAAAGTTGTTCAATTTTGCTTGGTTTACTTTTACTTTTTTCCCCATGTTAATATATGGGTTTATAAAAATACAATTTTTCTTGACTAACACCCTCCAATGAAGATTAACAACACTAATATTTACATAACCAGCAAGCAAATTCAGCTGAGCAAAACCCAGTCCACCCAATCAGGATCTTTGGAAGGCTGCAGCCAGTGGCTGTAGTTCAGGTTTAACAGCTTGGCATTCATTGGAAAGGGAAGATTGGGAGCAATTATTTCAATAATCCAAGCCAAGAAACACAGCTCTGCTATTCAGGAAAAAGAGGGGGCCACAGAGACCAAGTCTACTTCCAGCAGAACGGAACCTGGCTGGCTAGTAAAAGCTGATGTTTCCCTACTCTGCCGTGTGCATTGGCTTTCGCCTCTTCTGGAGGAAAGCTTTTGCACGGGACAGATGGTTCTCTTACATTTGTATAATGCCCTATTATTTTCAAAGTTTCCCACATACTAATAGCATCTGAATCTCATACTTACCTTAAAATGAAAATAGAGAAGATTAACATTATCCCCTTTTCATTGGTGAAAGAACTGAGACTCAGACAGCTAAGAGACTCTTTAAAATGACATGGCTGGCAAGTTCCATAGCATGGATAGAACATATTTGTCATGTGCTCTGTCCTTTGTACCATGGGGTCTTTTGGCTTCTCTCCAAGCCACTTAAGAGAATAAGAACCCATTTCCAAAACTTGGAAAAAATTTAAGCTAGGATTATTCGACATTGGGCAGCAGGCAAGCTGGAAGCTGTGCCACAGTCAAAGGAAAGGACAGCATTCACCTTCAAGATCATGCACTATGGAGGCACTGAGGGGTACAGGGAGATAGGTAGGTGCCAGGACTTCTACTTGTAGCAATGGTTTGAATGCCTGAGTCTGACTCTACTACAAAAGGTCATCAGCAATGGTGGAGATTCATCTGGGCAGGCTTTGCTACAGACAGGGAACTGACACCTGTGGGTTTGAGACATACAAGTTCTGAAATCCATTAATGAACACAGTTTGGATCCTGCTAGGGTTGCATGTCGCCAATAGCAAACAGCATAAAGAGCACTGGCTTTGGAGCCTGCCAGACCTGGCTTTCAGTCCTAGCTCTATTTTTCACTCAATGTGTGCCCCAGAACAAGTTACTTATCTGCTCTGAGTTTCAGTTTTTTTGGTCATAAAATAATAATGATAAAATATACCCGTCAGAATCATTGTGAAAATTAATATAATAATAATATAAAGTTGTTGGCATATAGTAGGCAGTAAATGCATTTTTGTTCCTTTCTCTTCTCCCCAACTAAAAAAAGATGAATTTTCTGTGAGCTTTTAAAACACACAAAAGGAAGTTTCTATCTTCCTTGCCAGCCAGAATGAAATAAAAACCTAAATCATTTAAATGCATACCTTACAGGTAATCATATATGAATACATAATAACCTTCTCAGGTGGCCTAATTTAAGAATCTTGACCTATTTTTTTTCCTTTTTCACCTGGAAGTAATCTGATTAATTCAGTGCATACTTCATTTCCTGGAATAGAAATTGCAATAATCTTCTCCTTAATTTCAATAATTGATTAACATGACAAAAACATGTCACCTATAGTCAGAATCTAGCACCCACAATATTCTCTAGAACTAATGTTTTGATGTTGCCAAAAGCTGCCTGAAAGAAAAGCATCTGATTTCCAGTTTAACTCTAGATGTTCCCCTGGGCAAATTCCACAGGTTACACAGAAACACTGAGAGAAGGGCTTTCATACCTGGCTGCCTATGACCTTCCTTTAAAAACCAAACACAGTCTATAGGTGTTCTTCCTGAAAAAGTTTGGCTGTTTCCTCAAACTCCATGAAGACTCCTCCCATAAACTGGTCTCCCTTCCCAGTTATCCTATTTCCGTTCATAAGCACATGTTCTTAGAATCTCAGAAACAAGAAACTGAAAGAGACTTCCATTAAAGCCATCCGGTCTGGTACTAAAAAAAAATGCATTAATCATCCCACTGAACCCCTGATGGTCTGCTACTGACTAAACACAGCCAGGAGAGTGGAGCCAACTACATCCCTGCTGCATTGCTCCCATTGTTGGTCAAGTCCTTCTCTACATCTGGGTGGGATGTTTCTCCTTCCATCCTTCCCCCATTCACTAATCCCAGCTCTGCATTCTAGAGCAATAGGGGACAGATGAATCTCACCCTTCTTCCTCACTAGAGGCCCCACAACATGGAAAGCACCCATTATGTGTGTACACAGGTTTTACACTCTGAATCAAACATTCAATCCAAAAACATCTGAGGATCAACTGTGTGCCTCACACTGTTTTAGGCACTAAGACAGGAGATGTAAATAACACACAGCTCCTATATGCAAAAAGCTCACAGTAGTCCCTTAGAACTTCTGGATATGACCTGGCTTCTAGACCAACCACCCTCTCCCTCTTCCAGATACACTTTGGCTTAGTGATGATTCTCTTAAAATGTGATTCTCAGGATATGGGAGCAAAACTGGATGGATGAGTCTGTGGATTATTTCCTAGTTCTGATATCATACTACAGTTGTACAAGATGTTAACAGTGGGGGATGCTGGATGAAGGGCACACAGGACTTCCATGTATGTTTCTTTGTAACTTCCTATGAAGCTATAATTATTTCAAAATAAATTTTTTTCTAATGGATGGATGAGATACCACTAACACAAGCTACTGACAGGACAATTCAAAACCTAATAAAAAGCCCCAACTAGGGTAGGTCCACCTACTCAAATACTTCTTAAAATAACACAGAGGCAAACAGAGAGCAAGAGCTGACAGATAAAAGTCCATACTCTGCCTCTCCCTAGGAGGCAGAGCATCTTCTATAAGCAAATGCTCTGCCATGATCTGAATCTGCAGGGCCTTCTCCTCATTCCTATTCTGGAATGTCTGGATGGGCAGAGCCTATTGCTTGTGCTCCCTGTCACCTGGAGGGGCTGCATGGGGTAGGGAGTTATAAACCATTAGGCTTTGGGGTCCAACACACCTGGCTTTAAAATGCAGGCCCACCACTCACTAGCTGCGATAGCCTGGGGACCTCACTTGCCCTTTTCAAGCCTCTGCGAAACAAAGATGGTGATGAGTGCTATTATCTCACATAGTTTTATAAGAAGAGACAATACAATAATTTACATAAAGCACATGGTATAGTTGCAGCATCCACAAATAACTCAATAAATATTTGTTGTTTTAGAGCCTCGCTCATGGATAAGTTCTAGGATTCCAGAATTTACTTACTCCCCACCTCTTTTTTTTTTTTTTTTTTTTTTGAGACAGAGTTGCTCTATTGCCCAGGCTGGAGTGAGGTGCAATCTTGGCTCACTGCAACCTCTGCTTCCCAGGTTCAAGCGATTCTCCTGCCTCAGCCTCCTGAGGAGCTAGGATTACAGGCATGCACCACCATACCGGCTAATTTTTATATTTTTAGTAGAGATGGGGTTTCACCATGTTGACCAGGCTGGTCTGAAACTCCTGGCCTCAAGTGATCTGCTGCCTCGGTCTCCCAAAGTGCTGGGATTACAGGCATGAGACACTGCGCCTGGCCCTTACTCCCTTTTTAACATTCGATAGAACATCTGCCCTTTCCCCACCTTCTAGTACCTCTCTAGCCTGCCAGGATATATCAGATTTCCAGTCCAGTACTTCTCCTCAAGCCATTTGCAGTGAAAGACCAGTTTGATTTTTTTTCTGCTTTTATTCTAATCTGTTATAGACTAGTGCTTTAGTAAAATATAATAAAAATGAATTACCAGTGAAGTACAATTTTAAAAACAAAAGTTCCAATTTTTTAATTTTTAGATTCAACAGACATAAAATTACTCTGGCAAATTGCTATAAAGTTTCTAAATGCTTCCTTTCTATTTCTGTGCTCCTCATTACTGACAACAAATGGTTGGCAGAGCAGTTCCATGGACCACACTTTAGGGAGCACTTCTCCATTACCTCCCTTCTCCAAGCCCGTAGGAACCTTACTTTCAGTGAAACACAACTGAGGGCTTAAGCTCTCTATGTTTTGGATATTGGTTTTAATTGCCAAGGAGGATTGCACGCTCTCTGAGTGGCAGGGTCATGTCCACTGTCCCCGGCCCAAAACCAGATGCCTCGTGGGGACCCAATTCCTTGCTGATAATACAAGTACTCAAACAGGCATATTGTTTACTTTTACCTTTCCATTATTTCATCTCAATGGTGCATCCTTGAAAACCTGCCTAAAGAGAACACGTTGTCCATTCAACATCCCTCCCTGTTTGCCTGCATTCCATCTATTTCTGTGTGTGTCTTTTTGACCACCTGCTTCATCTCCATTTAATTGAAACGTACCAGATATAGTCACAGTTTCTTCCACAGAGGGAGAAGACAGGACAAATCTCAGAAAATCCCATTCATCAGAAAAGCTGGCTTCTGGCTCACCAGATAAACATTCAAGGAAATGGAGTGGTTACATTCATTTACTTCCTGGGGATGCTGTTAGCCTCATCTCTGTGTCTCTCTAATGCTGGGCACATGCTAGCTGCTCAGTAGACGTTTATGTGAAGTGGGCACAGAGTAGCAGCTGCTGCAGTGACTGCAAGTCACACCTTCAGTCACGTCACTCAGAAGAGGGGCAGTGAGTGGCACTGCCATAGGAAGGAGCCTCGGAGGTCACTGAGACCAGTGGCTCTCTGCCCTGGCAGTTAAGGGCCTTTAATACAACACTCACTCCTACATGTCAGACCCAGAGATTTTTTAATGTCATTAATCTAGGGTGAAGCTTGGGCGTCAGTATTTTTCAGGTTCCATAGGCAATTCCAATGTGTGGCTAGGGTGAAAACTCACCGATTTAGAATACTCTCCCATCCACACAGGTACTTAGCAAAGTTCCTTAAATGTTTGTTGAGTAGATGAATGATGGAGTCACTGGATCAGCAGATCGATAAAGGGAGGAGGATGGGTCTGAGGCAAATGCGAACATGGCCTTGACCCTGTCTCCTCAGATCCCTCACCTCTAGCTGCTCTGTATTTTTTCCCAAGGTCCAACCTTAAGCTCTAGCCTGGAAGCACCCTCTTGCCCATAAGAGGAGGGCTTGCTCCTCCCCTCAAACACTGGTCCCTAGGAAAGCATTGACTTAGTCCACCCTCACCTTTTTCAAGCAGGAAACTCCTGGGCTTTCTCAAACGCACACCCAGAAGACTCCACAAATACTACTGGCCTCAACTCCTACAGAATAAGAACACTCTATTTCATCTATTTCATGTTTATTTGATGGCTGCACTTGGCTCATTCTCCTGGAAGCTTGCAGTCCAGAACACCATCTCAAACTACAGACTTTCAGAGGGCAGAGGCCCAAGAACACTGTAAAAAGTGACTGGTTTATGAAAATCTAGTAAATGGATGCTGCTGTGGTAATGCTGCAGAGAGACAAGAAGGAAGGGGAGGATGAGAAATGGCAACCAGGAGGAGGAAGAGGAGAGGGTAAGGAAGAGGAGGAGGAGGAGGACAATGAGGAAGAGGAGGACGATGAGGAAGAGGAGGAGGATGAGGAAGGGGAGGAGGAGGATGATGAGGAAGAGGAGGAGGATGAGGAAGAGGAGGAGGATGATGAGGAAGAGGAGGAGGATGAAGAATAGGAGGAGGAGGACAAGAAAGAGGAGGAGGAGGATGACGAGGAAGACGATGAGGAAGAGGAGGAGGACAAGGACGATGGTGACAACCACGACGAACCAGTATGCATACCTGGAAGGGGAGATGCTAGTTGCCCAATGTGGGCAGGCACAGATGCACAGATGACATACAAGACCAGGCAGTGCCCACTACCCCTTCCCAAGGAGCAGGGAACAATTTAGCTAAGCTCAGAATTCTCTGCTGGAAATGTGTGCCTGGGGCTGCCCCAGGTTCTGACCTCTGGCTGCTCCCTTAGCTGCTGCTGCTGCTATTTTAAGCTGCACAGTGGCCCCTTCCGAGCCTCCTCTCCAACCCCTAGTTCCAGGATCTCAGAGGAGCAGTTGGACTGGTCATTCTCCCTCTGGATCCTGGACTTCCTACTCCACGAAGCTACAACTGAGTCAGTTAGGGATGCTATGTGGGATGTTTGGGAGGAGATGAACACAGGGTACCTAGAGAGTCAGTTGTGAAATCCAACACTTATTTTTCAGGCCAGAAAAAGAAAAAAGGTACATATGTTAGGTCCAAGGAGAACACTCCCTCTGGCCCCAAAAGAGACACTACTTAGGTCCCCCTCTTACTGCCCATCCAATAGCTTCTAATTGTTCAGATTATCCTGTTCTAAAATGAAAACTTGTTTTTTTTTGTTTGTTTGTTTCTTTGTTTTAGGATATATGCCCCATTTCAAAGAGAATTTGAGGCCAGTCTTATTTATTGAACAAATATACATTAGAACCTTTTTAGTCTTTATTGGAAGCTTTCAGGACATCAAAATTGTTGAATTTCACTTGGTTTACCTTTGTTTGCCTTGCCTGTCTATGTATAGATGGCATTCCATCACTAGCATTAATAGGTATTTTCTGGTATGTTCTCTCTCCACATTTAAAGGGGAAAAAGAAACACGCACTATTTGGTCACCCTTGTTTCCTAGCACTCTGTGAGTCTCTATGGCATTTCCTCATGGCATTTCTTACAACCCATAAACTAAATTAAGGGACCCACCCAGGGCCCACAGCTTGCAAGCAGCACAACTGGGATCCAAATCCAGGACTTTGTGAGTTCAGAGCTCACAGACATCCATCTTCCCCTGAAAACAAGCCTGATACTCCTGTCATCAAAAAGAGCAATCTGCTCCCAACCCTAAAGCCCCATTACACTGATACTTCCCATTGGGCTCAATAAACCATGTGGACTGCCTGAACCCCAGTTTCCAGAAAATAGAGAGGGAAATGCATTCACCATCCACAGGACAGTGAGATATGAAGGAATATGTGCCTTTTCTTGCTACTTCAGCTTCTTTGATGGCCACGGAAAGAAAGGAGGGGAGGCACCCAGCCAAGAGAGGTGAATTATGGATCATCCCAGAGTCGGCAATAACATTTCCAATTCCCAGAAGCACCTCTTAACTGCAAGAATTCCAATAAAATGATTCATTCATTAATCATCCAATAGATGTTCACTGAACACCTACTATGTGCCTTGTACTAGAAACTGTACTAGGTGCTGAGGGTAGAAAAGTAAAAAAAAAAGTCATCACAGTTTCTGTCCTTATAAAGCTAGCAGCTATAGGGGAACAATGCTGGGGTTCAGAGGCATTTGTGGGGTGATAGCATCTCCTGACACACTACCTTAAATTTAGCACTGAGGCACTTTTGTGGGAGGAGGAGGAGAAGGAGGAGTAAAGGAAACCAAACTCGTTGCTATGCAACAGTGATGATTTATTCTTAGAGCAGGGAAAGCAGCAACATGGTGCAGGGAGTGGGTGGGGGGTGGAGATGGAAAGAGGGGAGGCTGGAGGAGTACAGAGTGGGAGGAAATGTGGTATAAGCAAGCATCGAGGCTACACACACAGGCCTCTCCCCACAGAGCCACTCACAAATGGACACTCCACAGAATTGTGCTCTCCAGAGGTAGGCAAAATGCTGTAGGGACAGCCCCAGGAACCACTGAAAAATCCTGATTCTTAGGTCTGAAATTAACCTTCAGGTATTGTAACCAGGCCTGCACTGAATACCAAAAAGGGACAAAAGCTGAACATAACAATCCTTACTCCCACCAGGGAAGTAGGACTCACACACGTAGTTGACCAACGAGTATTTATTAAGCACCTCCTCCATGTTCATTCGACATTGTGCAGGATGCTGTGGGGATAGAGATAGCCCTCAAGCTGAAGGAGCCCATGTGTTGGCTGGGTACAGAGATAGACACCTGCCTGAAACCCAGAACTGAGTGCTGGACCTGGCTCAGTCACTTACCTGCTTGGGGAAGCCTGTGGCAAGTCGCTCCACACCTCTGGACCTCAGGCACCTGCTCTCTAAGTTGAGAGACATAAACAAAGCTCAGCCCTATGTCTCTGACACTGTACATGCCACAGGATCTCAGTAAGAGCAGAGTTGAGTGTGTCACGTGGGGTACTTGGGAAGGGCTGCATGGAGAAGGAGGAATTGAGAATGGAGGTGAGAGGGAAACAAATGTTTCCTGAGGGCCTATCATGTATTTTTACCTATGATAAAGAATAGTTTCCCCATTTTCAGAGCTGAAAAAGCCAAAGCCTCAGAGAGTAACTTCCTCAAAACCATACAGCAGAGTTGGGATTCAAACCCAGATCCTCCCAATCCCAAAGCCTGAGCACTTCCCACTGGTCCACACAGCTTCTCTGAGATGGTGAGATTTAATAGGAAGAAGGGGTGTGAGGAACAATGCTTGAGACAACACAGACAGAGATACTGACAGGCTGAAAAACAACCAGAATTAATAAGGGCAGATTCCTGGGGCAAAGACAGGTTGTGACTGAAAGGAAGGTGGGGAAGCAGAAAGAATGAGAACCAGGCAGTCACTAACCAACACCCTTCATTGTGCCAAGTGCTATGGAAAAGACAATTTGCAACCAAGGAGATAAAATGTGAAAACTAACAATTAGTGAAACCCCCAAAAAAGTGCCAAATGAGATGTACAAAAATAAATCATAGTACAGTTTAAATGGGGGAACAGTTGCTTCCAATCTATAGTAGCCACAGGAGATTCTGCGGAAGGAGTTTGGATCTGAACCTTAAAGGATTCGGGGGCAGGACAGGTGAGGAGAGGATGAGAGAGGGAAGGACATTTGGAAAAGGAAAAATCTCACCCGCATGAGAAAAAGCAGAAAATATGCTCTAAGGAAGGCCACTTTGCTTAGAAGAGAGAGCTGGTGGGAAACAGCATAGAAAAGAGGGGTTGGGTGAGGCTAGGGAGTTGTGGCTGACAGAGTGAGGACTCTAATCTTTGACCAGGGCTATGAAAACCATGGGCTGCTTCAGTGAGGAAAGACATGGTGAAAAGAGGAGTTGACATAGAAGAAACCTGCGGGGTTCGGAGAGCCAGGGAAGGAACTATTAGGCATGGGATGAAGAGAGTCTGAAGTAGGGACGGCACTGGAGGTGGCCAGAAAGGATAGACAAGTCCTGGTGACTGGGGAGCTGAAGAAGGGGGAATCAAAGTTAACCCAAGCTTCAAGGCAAGAACATGATGGTATCATATTCAGAACTAGAGAAGCCCAACAAAAAATTTGGGGAGAAGGTAGTAATGAGGTAGATTATTTCCATTCTATGAATTTTTAAGATTCTTCGAAGATGTCCAAATGAAATAATCATGAATCATAAATTCAAGAAAAGGAAACCTGAGGCTGAGGAAGGGGAGGTGTAATCATCCATGACCCAGGGTGAGACCAGCCCTCCCCCACTCCCTGTGCCCCCAGGGAGGGCAAGGCTGCTGCTTTGGGAGTTGGAAACTGTATGTCCTGGTGAAAGAAGTCACAAGGAGATTGGGAATGGAACCTGAGGGCCAACACTTAATTATTCCCATCAGTAGAGTGAGTGAAGCTTTCAAACAGGGTGAAGCCACTTCCCTGTCCAAGCAAGAATTCCTTCTGTGCTCTAGTTAGGGGTCATCTAGCTTTTGCCATGGGCAGGGAATCACAGGAGACCTTACCCAGCATCTTGCTATAGACACAGGGGATAAGATTTTTGAGTCAGAAAGACCTGGGTAAGAATCACACTTGTTCCATCTGGGGCACCTTGAACTGAATACCATCCTCAAGATAAGGTCTGACAGAGATAGAGAAGAGCTCTATAAATGCAGCTCAGGGACCCTAAAATATCACTTCTATTTGCTTGTCAGTGGCAGTTGAAATTCAACCATTAGAGATTTATTTCTCTAGCTTAATATGTTTCTTTTAAACTACACATTCTCCTGTGAGGCATAACTTATTGAGTTGTTACCAACCGTAAGTACAAGAGTATGTATTCATTTATCAGATACCTGGGGAAGCCAGGGTTTTAATGCTTTGGAGAGGAGGAGAGGGGCATTCTACCATGTATCTGACCACTCTTGCATTCCCTCTCACTGTGGCCTAAGGCTCTTCCTCACTCCTCTCTGTACAAACTCTCCCTGTCCCTAACAAAAGAGAGGGACCACTGCCCAGCAGTTCTCAGCAAAGCAGAAAGGAGTGGTTCAGAAGAGTCTATACTGTGCAGAGCCTAGTACATAGCTAGTACACAATAAACTGCAGGAGGAATAAAGAAACAAATGCATTAAAACACTAATCCAAGTGTGACTCAAGAGAATCATGCCATAGGAAGCCACAAAACATGTAGTATTTTGTTCTGTTTCTGTGGAAGCTTCACTTACTTAACATATACACCCAAACTTTGACACATAAGCACTCACCCATTCAGCACGTTTTCTCTAGAGAACAACTTAAAGAGAGTGTTGTCAACATCAGATTCCCTTTGCTTCCTTATTACTCTGGTCTTTTGCCTCCAAGGAGATATGGTTCTCACAAAGGACCATGTAACCAAGAGAAAAAAGTAAGGATCTGGGCCCTGTAGATGGAACCTGAGAGGAGAACTCTTCTCTATCACAAAAGGACTTTTATCCCTGGGCCAGCTTCCCCAGCCTCCTGCTGCAGGTCCTCCCATATGCTCCCCGGCCCCCACTCTTGTACCATTTATCTTTGCAACGAGCTTTTTCTGTGGCCTCACATCTGTATTATATGTGCCACGATACACGCATATATAAACAATATCAGAGAACACCATCTCAACCTTTGGGCTCCCTCATACTAATCGCCTTCCTTTACCCCCAGCAGAAGTGTCATGGAGATGAATACCATGGTCTCCTCCAATAAGCTGGGAGCTCTCTGAGAACCAAACCCATGGTTAGGAGTCACCCCCTCTGTACTCACCATGTCCCTTCAGTGGTCCAGTGGAATACTCTGCCATGCAGGCACCCTAGTTCATGCTGATGACTCATCTACAAAGAAGACCAAAAGGCCCAGGAATTCCACAGAAAGGAGGAGGAGAATACATAAGGAAAGGTGGAGGGAGAGAATATGGGAGAGGGGAAGAACTTAAGTGAATCCTCTGTGGCCTCAGTGGCTTTCTTATATCCTGCCCCAGTCACTCTTTCCATCTTTGACCCTGGCACTGATCAATGAGATTTGTCCTTTGATCTGCTTGTCTCTCTGCCCATTGAGTGTGAAGCATTGCTATTTGTCAGATATTCCGAGCACCAGAACCCATGCAAGAAAGTTGTCAAGGCAACAGAACCTCTTTGGTATAAATACTGGTGGGTGATACCACTGGTGGAGTAGAGCACAGAGAGCCTCCCCTCCCCCTCTTTTAGTCAGAGCTGACTGACTTCAAAGTTGGGGAAGTGGAAAAGAGTAGGTCTCTCCAAAGGCACGCTAAATTGATGTCTAATGGTGATCCAGCAGGGAGAGAGGATTTTGCAGTTCTAATCAGCTGTTCAACTCCCACTGAGTCCAGAGGTAGCGGTGAGGGGCAAAGAGAAAGCTGCAGGAGGGTGGTGGAAGTGGCATAAATTGTGGGAGATGCCTGAAACCACAGTGCTAGGATGTGGCACCCAGGACAGGCTCTGTGAACCTTGAGATACCAGCCTGCTGGGAGCCACTGGGGATCCCTGGGAATGTCCAGGGCCTTAAGCTCTGACTAGGGCTGTTTTCTCTCCCTTGTTCTCTATACTTCCTCCCAGATCCACAAAAACACATACTTTACAGAAGATTCTTAGGATCAAGCATCCATATCCCAGTGCTGTTCAGAGAAAAGTATGCCCTTCACCCCTGCCCTCAGAGGATGCTATTACATTCAGATGGCCATCTCAGCCATCTCCCTGTATCCGACCCACACCCAGAACACCATTTTTAGCCTTTTCCCTTCTCTAGACCTCAGTAGTCCCATTTCTAAAAGGAGAGAGAGCTCTTCTCCTCTTCCTCCAGCCTCCAATATTTCTGGAAAGGGTAAAAATAACATAAAATTTGTGTGTAAGGACTCTTGGAGAAACTCTTTTGAGAAGTAGTCAGTTCCAGCAGCCCTGCTAGTTCGGAGGCTTGCATCCTGAAGTTAGTCCCAGCCCTCACACTTGCAGAGAGAGAGGGAACAGCAAACCAGGACAAGGCAGCATTCATTCATTCCCCCTTTTCAACCACATCCTTACATCCTCTGCACAAATGCTTCATTCATCCCATAACGAACTGTCATTCATTAGAAGCCCCACCCTACACCTTTGCTCACCCCATTGACACAGCACATCTCACACTCACTCATCCTGCCAGGACCAGCAGGCTCACAGCCTTCCCAGCCACACAGCCAACAGGACTCTTCTCCCCACTCTTATGGACTTGCCACCTGTAATAATCACTTAACACTTACCTCACTCTGCATTTTCTCATTAACCAGTTTTTGGCAGCCCTACAGCATCTAGAAAAGTGTTGTACACATAAGTAAATATTTGTTTTAAGGTTTCATTTTTTAAATTCATTGTTCGGCAAAACCAGTGACTCCAGTGTCCAGGTAACAAGCACGTCCCTCCAGAATGAGAATCCAGACTCCCCATGTCCTCTGCTATATTCATCAGCATAGTCTCTTCCTCCTCTCCCAAATACACCATTCCTGCTGTGGCCTCAAACATTCTTTTCAGTTGCCCAAACTCCCACAGCTGCTCTGCCCCATCAACCCTGTGCACTACTCATCCAGGTCTGCTCAGGGCCTCACTTCCCACCTCTGACATCACTCAGCCCTGTTTCCATCACTAGTGCCTCCTGAATTTCCTGTAGTGCACAAACAAGAAGTAACTTTAAAAAGTAGTGTCACCAGCTTTGTAACAAACACTCTGGTACATGCACACCCATGACCATCTTTTCCCAGGTCCCACTCTGCACTAGGAATCTGTGTCCTGGATTAGGACTCTAGGATCTTCTGGCCACCTTGAACCTCTACCCAAAATTTCTGGGCCTCTAACATCCACTAGGTTTCCTGGCAAGAAACTGGTTATTGTTTCTCCCTGTAAGGAGACCCTAAAGACCAACAAACTCTACCCTAGCCGGCCCACCTCATTTTACCAACCAGGCTCCCCAAGAGTCAGCCCATTTGCTACCTGGTAGGCCAGTATTCAAATCCTGATTCCAATCAGTGGGGGACCTTGGCAATTTGGTAAAATTCAGTCAGCATTTACTGAACAAGTAAGTGCCTCCTCTCGTTCTAAAGGATCAGGGACTCTCATAGCGAGGTCCCCAGACCAGCAGCATCAGCATCACCTGGGAACTTGTGAGAAGTATAAATTCTTGGGCCCACTGCAGACCTGCTGAATCAGAAACCCTGAAGGTAGGGCAAACAACTTGTGTTTTAACAAGCCCTCCAAATTATTCTGATGTATGCTCAAGTTTGAGTTCCACTGACTTAGGCCCTGGGGAGATATAAAAAAAAAAATGAAAAACCCATAATCTAAACTATCAGTTCTTAGCCATGGCTGGACATTAAAATAAGCTGAGGAGCTTTTAAAATAATACCAGTCTGGGCCCCATCCCAGACCAATTTCATCAGAACTTCTAGGAATGGGGAAGTCATCATAATGCAATATATTGAGTGCAAAGACTGAACAAGGTGTGCAGGCAACTGAGAAAGGAGCCTGTAGTAAGGAGATCAGGACAAGCAGTTGCACCATCTGTGCCTCCATTTTCTCATCTGTAGAATGGGGAGTGTGATATTCCCCTTGAAGGACTATTGAGAATTACATAAAATGATATATGGAAATGCCTGGTATATAGCAGATGCTCAGTCTTCATCACTTCCCTTCTTTCCCCAGAATGGGCCCCTGGTTGACTCTGAGTTGAGCAGCTGGACTGCTGTGCTTAGAATGTCTCCCACACTGGCCCCTCATCAAGGACCCTTCCCCACCAAGAAAGAAAATTTCATGACTCTTCATAGCTTGGGGCAAGAGTTCTCTTCAGCAGCCATCTCCATAATCCCAGCATCTTGATACACTGTCCTTAAAAACAGGCTGGGTCCTTTGGAACCAGACTTTCCCTATAAGACAGCTCACAGGGCAGACCCCAGACTTCTAATACCCCCACATCCTTTCAAAGAACACCTATTGTTTTTAATTTTATTTTTCCATAAGTTACTGGGGTACAGGTGGTATTTGGTTACATGTGTAAGTTCCTTAGTGGTAGTTTGTGATCCTGGTGCACCCATCACCTGAGCAGTATATCCTGCACCATATCTGTAATCTTTTATCCCTCGCCCCCTCCCACTCTTTCCCTCAAGTCTCCAAAGTCCATCGTATCATTCTTATGCCTTTGTGTCCTCATAGCTTAGCTCCCACATATCAATGAGAACATACGATCTTTGGTTTTCCATTCCTGAGTTACTTCACTTAGAGTAATAGTCTCCAGTCTCATCCAGGTCACTGCAAATGCTGTTAATTCATTGCATTTTAGGGCTGAATAGTATTCCATCACACGTATATAGCACATTTTCTTTATCCATTCATTGATTGATGGCCATCTGGGTTGGTTCCACAATTTTGCAATTGTGAATTGTGCTGCTATAAACATGCGTGTGCAAGTATCTTCTTCAAGTAATGACTTCTTTTCCTTCGGGTAGATATCCAGTAGTGGCATTCCTGGATCAAATGGTGGTTCTACTTTTAGTTCCTTAAGGAATCTCCACACTGTTTTCCATAGTGGCTGTACTAGTTTACACTCGACCAGCAGTGTAGAAGTGTTCCCTGATCACCACATCCACGCCAACGTCTACTGTTTTTTGATTTTTTTTATTATGGCCATTCTTGCAGGAATAAGGTGGTATCGCACTACGGTTTTGATTTGCATTTCCCTAATCATTAGTGATGTTGAGCATTTTTCCATATGTTTGTTGGCCATTTGTATATCTTCTTTTGAGAGTTGTCTATTCATGTCCTTAACCCACTTTTTGATGGAATTGTTTGTTTTTTTCTTACTGATGTGTCTGAGTTCGTTGTAGATTCTGGATATTAGTCCTTTGTCAAATGTATAAATTGTGAAGATTTTCTCCCACTCTGTGGGTTGTGTGTTTACTCTGCTGACTGTTACTTTTGCTGTGCAAAAGCTCTTTAGTTTAATTAGGACCCAGATATCTATCTTTGTTTTTATTGCATTTGCCTTTGGGTTTTCAGCTATGAAACCCTCGCCTAAGCCAATGTCTAGAAGGGCTTTTCAAATGCTGTCTTCTAGAATTTTTATAGTTTCAGGTCTTAAGTTTAAGTCCTTAATCCATCTTGAGTTGATTTTTGTATAAGGTGAGAGATGAGGATCCAGTTTCATTCTTCTACATGTAGGTAGCCAATTATCCCAGCACCATTTGTTGTAAAGGGTGTCCTTTCCCTGCTTTATGTTTTTGCTTGCTTTGTCAAACATCAGTTGATTGTAAGTATTTCGGTTTATTTCTGGGTTCTCTATTCTGTTCCATTGGTCTATGTGCATATTTTTACACCAGTATCACACTGTTTTGGTGACTATAGCCTTACAGTATAGTTTGAAATCAGGTAGTGTGATACCTCCAGATTTGTTCTTTTTGCTTAGTCTTGCTTTGGCTACATGGGCTCTTTTTTTGGTTCCAAATGAATTTTAGAACTGTTTTTTCTAACTATGAAGAATGATGGTGGTATTTTGAAGGGGGCTGCGTTGAATTTGTAGCTTGCTTTTGGCAGTATGGTCATTTTCACAATATTGATTCTACCCATCCATGAGCATGGGATGTGTTTCCATTTGTTTGGGTCATCTATGATTTATTTCAGCAGTCAAAAAACACCTCTTTAAAGCAACTTGATAAAGGCCATTTTAGTTACACTAGGAACATATTGTCCTGTTCTGGCTGCCCTAAAACTCTTTTTGCCTGTGGTTCCAGGCAAGCGGACAGGCTCAGGATGAGATCTCTGGACTCAGGCAGCCCTCCCTGATGCAGAATTTGTCAGTATTCAAACTCTTTCTCCAGGAACATGTGAACGATAGGGGATTTGGCAATAGCCCCAGATTCCTCTAGCCCCTCCCTCCCCATAAGGCACAGGAGTGGGTCTGCAATCACAGGCAGTGCTGTGGGTGGGCCCTCTGCAATGCCACAGATCCTGACCTGTGGCCTCCTGAATTGAAGACAGAAATGAGGGTTGTCCTTGTTAGCTACCTCCAGGGCTCTATGCTTATTCTAGCAGACACTAAACATTTTTGGACTTCTCCCCAAAACAGCCTCAACTGTCATTCTAAAATTAAAAAACAAGCAAACTGTTTCATTACTTAATAGACAAACCTTGTGTGTGTGTGTGTGTGTGTGTGTGTGTGTGTGTGTGTGTTTTGAGGTGGGGGAGAGAGGAAGGTTGTTGTTTTGTTTTTTAAGCTAAAATACTGTCACCCGGCTTGCCCAGATTTGATTCCTTCTTCCCCAGATTTTCCCAAATGGAGTTGAGCTGTTTCCAAAAACCAAATTAGTATTCAAAAACAGTTCTGAAGTTTTATCACCATTAAGGATCATTTTTTAATTTTTAAATTTAAAAAATAAAATAACCCCGCACCAACAGCTTGATTGGCTGTTCCCAGAATGCAGATCCACAGTTGGAACACAGGCAGCATCCCTGGCACGAGCTGCCTCAAGGCTCTGCTGTGAGGAGAGTACCCCTCATTTGGAAGTGGTCAGTGATGCAGTCAGTCATGTATCACCTACTAAGTGCCTCAGAAACCAAATTCCAGAGGACAGAGAAGACAAATCCCAAAGAGACAGGGGCTGCCAGGGGAGAATTTGTGTCTTCAGAGGTCAAGGTCTGGCCTAGTCCCCTGCCTCTGACCCACAAAACTCTCAGGAAAGAACTTGGAATGTGAGACAGAAGCAAAAATCCCTGCCAAAACAGCCATGAAGGAGCAGGAAAAATTAAGGTGACACAAAGCATTTCTCCAATTCTCTGAGTTACAAAGCCCTGGTTCCTTCTCCGACATGACAAAGTCACCTTCTCCTGGCCTCGTTGTCCTCCTCTTCCTTCCCCAAGTTCTGCCATGTGTAAAAGATCTCTGCCCAGGCTGACCAGAGGGGAATAAGATATTTTCTTCCTGGCTTTGCACGTCCATTCAGCCTCAGGCCAGGAAAGAAGTCCAGGAGTGTGTGTTGTGTGGTGATGCAATGCTCACTTCCCAGTGCTGGAGGCTCCCTCTCACTGGGTTTCTTCTCCTCCCATCAGTGTTCTCACCGGCTCGGATGCCAGGCTCTGGGCACTTGAAGTGATGATTGAGCTTTGCTCACAACCCTTAGGAAAAGGTGGCCCCAAACTAAGCATTACTAATGCATAGCTTTGCTCATTAAGACATGTCATGCTGGAGCTCCAACAGGGTATAGGAGGCTGGAGGGACAGGAAAGTGGTGGTGTAATTCAGGCAGCACTCAGTCATCAGCACAAATGATGGAAAGAGATACTGGGCTGTCGAAATGATGGATAATCAATATTCCAGAATAATAGACATTATTTGTTAGGAGACAACATGATTCTTGGCAGCTGAGTTGTCTTCTTAAAGATATACTTGTAAAGAGCAGCCACATGAAAAGAAGACTCTTCCAGATTTAAAACTGACCATATGATACACACGTGAGAACTGGCTGTGAGGGGAAGACATGGAGGAAGTTAGAGCTCAGAAGGACCTATTACATCATTTCTCCCATTTTACAGATGAGGAACTAAGGTCCAGGGAAGCGAACAGATTGCCTTGTATCACATAACCACTTGGTGGAAAAGCCAGAAATGGACCTGGGTTGTCTCAACACGGCACTGTTCACTTGGCCACAGTAGTCCAAGGGCTTTGCCTGGAAAAGAACCATCATCCTAAGCATGTGATGCTGACCTCCTGGCAGTGGCTGCTTCTGTAATCACCACAATTTCCCAACACACAAGTCACCTCATGTGTTCCTGCACCCTGATGTCACAGCTGCCACTGAACAGCCCTGGGCCAAGTACCAAGATGATTCATAAATCACTGCCCAATTATTTAAAATCACAGCACAGTCTTTGTCAACAGCACCTTATGTGATTCAAATCAGTAGCTGCTATCAATTTCATCAAGTTCAAGTACAATCTTACTTCTTAGTATTTGGGTGGCCCTTTTAATTTTTTTCAAAAACTTCTTGATAGCTTATACCTCACTTTATGTTCACCAAACCTCATGGGTCAAAGGTAGAGGAGTGACTGGGAGGTCTACTTCATATATTTCCTTCAAGAACTGACCCCTAAGTAAACACAGTTGGCAATTGGGGCTTAGAGACTATAGCAGAGGACTCCTGAGTCACAGACGCCAGTTATTTCCACAGCAAGTTGGAAGCAGGAAAAATATGCTAAAATTCACAAGAAGTTTCAGGGGCAAGAACCTTAAGGATATCATCTGTTAACCTTCAGACATATAGAACACACTGGAGTCTGTGGCAAATTACTCAGCATCACACTTCAGTCATATCTCTCTTCCTTTTTCTTTGCTTTTTCATTAAAGGATAATTTGCACTAAGTATACAAATCATAAGGGAACAGCTGGGTGAATGTCTGCATATGTTATACACTAATATAATCACTGGACCAAGATTTAGAACATTTACAGTTACCCAGAAGGCTCCCTCATGCCCCCTTTCAGTCAAGAATAGCTATTACTCTGACCTCTATTCCATACATTAGGTTTGTTTGATCATATAAGTAGGAGAATATGATATGTATTATCTTATGTCTGGTGTCTTTTCACAATCTTCTAAGATGCTTCTGTGCCATTAGTGTGACAATAGTGTGCTCTTTTATCTTTTCTGTATAACATTCTGTGGCGTTGATATACAACATATTTATCCATTCTACTGTTGTTGGAAATAACATTTTGGTTGTTTCCAGTTTGGGGCTGTTATGAATAAAGCTGATACGAACATTCTTGTACATGTTTTTGTTTTGTTTTTGTTTTTGTTCACAGACGGAGTTCAAATCTATTGGGTATATCCAGGTGTAGAATTATGGGTTCATGGGGTATACAAAATAGATATCATGGAAATTCTCTTTAAAGTGCTATATAAATATACACTCCCACCAGCAAAGTAAGTTCCAGGAGCTCCATAGTCTCACCAAAACTTGATATTATCGGTAAATAATCATTTTTAAAGTATCACTGGAAAAGATGGTACCCCATGTATGTTTCCAGATATCTGATGTTAGTCTTTAAGCAGGTTTTTTTAATCTAACAATTTTACTTCTTGAAGATAGTAAACCACCCAACCATTGCAGACTATACTGAGATGTTCAGAGAACTCTGAATATATATTTAACATATTCAGAGACATACTAAATATCTAAGGATTTCACTGTTTCCTTCTTCATGGGTAGATATCACTAAGGTATCAGCAGCCCAGAGCACCTCCCTCTAATCTCTGTCCTGGAAAATATTAAAGATGAGCCAATCAGGAACTTTAATTTGTACACTACCATAAGTCAATAAGATCTGGTCACACAGGCTCTCCATTAGAAAGATTATTTCTATGTCCTGAATGGTAAACGTTATCCCCAAAATAGGTAAGTGAGTTGTTATTCATTTCACTTGTTTTTGTGTGGCTTGGCAAATGTTAATCAGTTATCAAGCAACATACATTTATAAAGCACACATTCTGTTACTGAGCTAGACATTCTGGAAGTTCCTTGAGGGGGCAGGGCTCCAGAACCCATCACACGGAATGTTGTCTTCTGCCTTCTTTTTCTCACTTTACCCATCCAACCCCTTTCACAGGTGAAATGAGGTTAAAACAAACTTCAATGATGACCTTGGCTTTAGAGGGGAAAGCAAGACCTAAAAGAGGTTTCCTGGGGAATGAAAACAGAAGAGGGGAGAACAGCCCTTCCCATAGGGCCATGGTGATAGAGTGAATGAATTATTGAAGGTGACGTGATTATTACAACCTCTGATCTTCTTTAGAACAGAAGACCAAGCTCTATCTTATCCTTTTTCCAACCTCCACCCATCACGACCTTCCTTCTCCCTTGCTACTACTTCTTGGTGCCATTGTCCAGGAGATTGAAGTAGAGCATCACATCCCACGCCGAATCACAAAGTGCAGTGCCTAAGATAAGACATATTCTCTGACCTTACAAAACATATCAACCTTAAGGAATATGTCTCTAGTTGGGTGCGTAAAGTGAGAAGGGGCTCTGTTCTAAATGCAGGGTGCAAACTAGAGTACGAGTCACTATGGACAGGCATTGAGCTGATCCTTAAAGCAGACAAGACTTAAGGCAGAGCAGTGAAGCAGACGTGGAGAGTGCTCTGCCCTTTAGCAGAGCAAAAGACAAAAGTAGGAAGAACATGGGACCCTTGGGATCTGTGAATAGACAGCACAAGCCTATCTAAGTGGCTTTCCATGCCACTATGATGCTGGGGTACCATTCTGCTAATGCTCCTGAGTATGGCTGACCTTTCTCAAACAAAAGCTGCCTAAGCACAATGACTGTGACTTTTAGGAATTTTCTTAACACTCAAATATGAGCATGCTGAATATGGCTGTACACAGTTTTGTTTGTAAGCCTCTAGGCCCTCAATTTCACAATTCATAGTTTCTGCTTGGCTCTCTAGATGTCGAATGCAAATGTCTGAAAACAATTCCATGATTTTCTGGGTTGGAAAGCTGCTTCTATCCCCATGCAGAGATATAAACAAGCCAACAGGGCAGCTAACATAGGGGAGGGGACAGGGAACAAGCACACAATGTTTAGGCCAACGAGGTGACTCTGGACCACAGAACTCTTAAGGAGCAGTTGAAAAGGACACAGTGAGCATCTGAGAAGGAGGTAAGTAGGAAGACCTCGGCACCATACCACAGCCACCCGCATGAAGTTCTTGGATTACAATGCTCCCCTGCAGAAAGCTTACTTCTTCTCCAAATAGCTTTTGGAGCCTAAATCAAGGTTTTTCAGGGCTCTGTAGTCTTATTCCATCACGAAGGACCTTCTACTTCTTGTTACTTGGTTTAAATTTTCATTCCATTTTCCTGCTTCCCACTATGGTCAACTCAGAGGAAACATTTGCCCTCTGGATGGGGCAGAAGTATAACTACCACCTTTGAATTGCCGACAAGTAAAATGGCATTGAGCTAAGGCTTCCATTCTCAGTCCAAGAGTTTATTTCACCTCAGGCTTCTGTGTTTGCTATCGAAATAGTCTCTGTGGAAAACCCATCTTTTTCAGGTCCAAATATCTTTTAATATATGAAAAGTAGCAAGTGGAGAGAGGGGTGAGGAATGGCCACCAGACAAACAAGTATAACATTGGTTGACAGCACCTATGTCTCAACATCCCAGTCTTCTGGTTTTCTTCGTTCATAAACTGATCTTATTCCACTGATAAACGTGACTATAGTAATAATTAATAACTTGAGAAAAGTTAGTGTGACACATCAGTAAGTGCTTCTTGAGGGTGGAGAGTTGGCCTTAGTCATTGCTAGCACTTACCATACACCTGCCACACATAAAAGTACTTAATAAATATTGAGGGAATACATAAATGAAGAAAGGCAATAACTGAGTAACTTAAAACATATTCTACACATCAAGGACATAAATTCTTAAGGGACACAAAATAATGAAGAGATTTAGCCTCTAAAACTGTGGAACAAGCGTAATAAAGTAAATGAAGCATAAGAGAAAGAAAAAAAATAAGAAGACATGGATCAACCAAAAAGGATAAAACACTGCCAAAAAAAGGCTGTGTGATAGTAATAACTGCTGTCCTCAATTAGTTGAAGGACTTCAAGTAGAAATGAAATTGTATAGCTTTGCATTACTCTAGAGGGTTGAACTAAGATCAATATGCCTAAATTAGGCAAAGTCAGATTTCAATTACATAAAATAATTTACTAACAATTAGATCTGCCCAACAATAAAATTAGCTGTCTCATGGAGTCATGAGCACTTTGTCACTGAAGATATGAATTACCATCACTCAGAGATCATCTAGAGGCAATTTCTGCCTCAAGTGGAAAGTTAGACTAAATGGACTTTAAGATCTCATTCATAACTAAGTTTCTACTAATCTAGAACTCTGCGGTGAAAAGTAGGTAACATCAAGCAAAGCAGACTTCCTGAAAGAGGGAAGTTTGGGGTCAGATTGAGAAGGTAACAGAGAATGGTAAATTAGCCGAGTTTAGAAACATAGGTACATATTGGAGTGTAGGGTCCAGAAACCTCACTAAGGGGAGGAGGATTAGAAAAAATCACTCTAACAGTATAACTGGTCTCAGGGACACTTTAAGGTCCAGAGATATTATTCTCAGAAACATCTATTTAGAGTAAATTGGAGTCTTCCTAAATTGGCAGGTAATCCTAACCTGAGTAAAATTGAAATGGGAAAATCTTATCAGATATTTAACAAGTTGAGGCAATACGGAGAGGCAATACAGTTGCAAATTAAAGGAAGCCAATAACAACGCAAGTCTACCCTACAAATCTGCAACCAATTTGAAACTTATGAAGGGTGATCTCTGAGCTGCCTTACCACAAAAGTACCCATCCTGGCAGCCTGGGGCTCCTGTCATTATTGAACCAGGGGCCATTATTTTATGAATTCCATATTGTAGTTGAGCCAAATAGACAACAGCACCTTCTTTCATTTCACTTGGATAATGGCCAGATACAAGTCGCTTTACTATGACTTAAAGAGTACTGTGCCCATCTGTTCACAATTGATGGGAATAATTGAGGGGTAGAATGTGCCAGGCACTCTTGGACAAGCCTACAGAAGTGGGCTAGGGGCTTTCTTGGCCATTTGCCATGTGACAATGATTCCCTCATCTGTGAACATATGGAGTAGATGAAACTGTCACTTGGAGAGCATGGAACAGCAGAGCTTGGACCATTCCATTTTCACAAGAAACTGCACATGAGTTATAGCAAGGAAATAGCCTTTACATCTTGGTTACATCATGAGAAATTCTTCCAAGCTTGTGACTGTGTAAATTCTCTTAGGAGAATCTGCCCTTCTGCCCCAAATCAGAAAGAAGTTATAATTGGATGTCATCTTTGTCCACCATCTTGGATTTAAAACAGAGGCAAATCACCCCAAAGAAGAACAGTGGCCAGGGGATGTCCTGAGACCACACACAAACCTCCGTTTTCCACCTCTCAAGGTGCACGTGTGGTAGGAAGCAGGAAGGAGCCTCAAATAAAGGAATCCTTTATTTTTGGAAAATTAACAAAGTTTGGAAAATTTCACTCATGATTAATTTTTTTAAATAGAGAAAAAGAAAAAAAACAGAATCATTAATTTGAGGACTGGCAAAAGCAAGGAAATCTCTCCCAATTCTTGGCCAGACATTCACAAAACCATGATTCTCTTCTACTCAACATTTTGTATATCAAGGCAAACCATGAGGGCAAAACAGATGTTGCTAAAAGGCAATCTAGAGTCAGAAGAGAATATTAGTAGGTAAGTTGTTGAGATTTGGGGGTACAAGGTGGTAGAGTCACCTCCTTTTCCTCCAAACCTGCCTCAGAGTCAGGACGCAAACGAAGATGCAGCCTCTAACTCATGGAACCACTCCTGCTCAAAGCAGAAACACCTAATCAGGACAGCCCAGTCCTAATTAAGCAGAGCAGCTGATGGCCTAACTCTGAGTCATCCAGGCTCTTGACAACTCCTCTTTACTCTTCCTAAATAGTTCCCTGCTGCTCACAGGGGAATCAAAGGCAAGGAGTGGAAGAAATTGAATCCAAGTCAGTTTGCTTTTTGTGGGCCGTTGTGTAATTGACTCCAAGTCACTTTGCTTTTTGTGGGCCGTTGTGTTGACAGCATTTCTAGGAAAGGGGGATCATACTGTAAGTTAAAATGAGGTGTTTGTGTTTCCTCTGGACCTCCCTTAGATTCCCTCAAATGTCCAGGAATAAGGAAGAGTGGTCCTGGATGAAAGTGCCTGCCTACACAGCCAGGCTCGGCACTACAGCCGTCCGCCCACCACATCACAGCTTCCTCTCATCTGCATGACAGCTCAAGGTCACCAGCTCCTGGAGGCTTGCTCACTCACTACACTATCTGTGACCTTGGGCTTCCTCCTTCCCTTCAAACTCTCCTGTCATCATAATATCAGTACCCTTGAGTCATTTCATGTGTAGTTGTCTGTTCTCATGATTAGAAACTAACGTGAAAGAATAGAGCAGGAAACTTGTAATCCAAGGTCCTAGAATCAAGTTTTCCAAACTTGAAAAGATATATATCAATCAGAACTTTTCAGTAGGGTTCCTTTATTTTTTCCTCAATGTTATGTTAAGAAATACCTCTAACCCAATATTACCTCAACTGTTTTCTCAGCCACTATTGGAAGCCATGCCATTGCTAGGAAGTCATGGGCAAATCTCTTCACCTTTTTGAGATTCAGTTTCCTCATCTGTAAAAGGGCAATGATAATCCTTGCTTTACTGATTCAGAAGGCTACTGTGGATTTCAAATGAGTTAAATCATGTGAAACCCTCTTGTAAATTGTAAATCACCCTATTTCTGTTGCTAGTACAGAGGCCATGTCTCTTCCTTATACTCCAGGTTCTGAACTAGGGTTGTGCCCCGATCTGTAGGCTCAGCAAGATTTGCTTCAAATGTCACTGAATTCCTCGTCCCTACAATGTTAAACACAAACCCTCTCCCATGCATTACCATATACAGGTATACCTCAGAGGTACTGAGGGTTTGGTTCCAGACCACCACAATAAAGTGAGTCACATGAATTTTTTGTTTTCCGAGTGCATAGGAAGTTATGTTCACACTATGTTGTAGTCTATTAAGTGTGCAATAGCATTATGTCTAAAAAAAAGTGCATATTTTAATTAAAAATATTTCACTGCTAAAAAATGCTAACAGTCATCTGAATCTTCAGCAATTCATAATCTTTTTGCTGGTGGAGGGTCTTGCCTCAATGTGGATGGCTGCCAGAAATTAGCATAGTGGTTGAAGGTGGGAGTGCCTCTGGCAATTTATTAAAATAAGACAACAACGATGTTTACCACATTGATTGACTCTTCCTTTCATTAAAGGTTTATCTACAGCATGTGATGCAGTATGATAGCATTTTTCCCACAGTAGAAATTCTTTCAAAACTGGAGTGAATCCTCTCAAAACCAGCTGCTGCTTTATCAACTATGTTTACAGAAATCTTTTGTCATTTCAGCAATGTTCACAGCGTCTTCACCAGAAATCAATTCCACCTCAAGAAACCACTTTCTTTGCTCATCATAAGAAGCAGCTCCTCATCCATTCCATTTTCATCATGAGATTGTAATAATTCAGTCACATCTTGAAGCTCCACTTCTAATTCTAGTTTTCTTGCTATGTCTTCCACATCCGTGGTTACTTCTGCCACTGAAGCCTTGAACCCTTTCAAGTTATCCATGAGGGCTGGAATCAACGTCTCCCAAACTCCCATTAATGTTGATATTTTGACCTCCTCCCACGAACCACAAATGTTCTTAAGGCATCTACAATGATGAATCCTTCTCAGAAGCTTTTCAATTTACTTTGCCTAGATGTATCAGAGGAATCACTATCTAAGGCAGCAATAGCCTTATGAAATGTACTTCTTAAATTATAAGACGTGAAAGTCAAAATCAGTCCTTGATCCATAAACTACAGAAAGGAAGTTGTGTTAGCAGGCATGAAAGCAACATTTATCTCCTTGTACATCTCCATCAGAGCTCTCGGGTGACCAGCTGTATTGTCAATGAGCAGTAGTATTTTGAAAGGGATCTCTTTTTCTGAGCAGTAGGTCTCAACAGTGGGCTTAAAATATTCAGTAAGCCATGCTGTAAACAGATGTACTGTCATCCAGGCTTGTTGGATTCAGGATTTGGGGGAATGGTAAATGAGCATTGGGTTCAACTTAAAGTCACCAGTTACATTAGCTGCTAACAAGGGAGTCAAGCTGTCCTTTCAAGCCAGAGAGTGACTTCTCTTCCCTAGCTTCTTCCAATAGAAGGCTATTTCATTTACACTGAAAATCTGTTGTTTTTTATAGACTTCTACATCAGTTATCCTCTAGATAACTTGCTTCAGTTTTTACATCAGCACTTGCTGCTTCACCTTGCATTTTTAGGTTGTAAAGACTGCTTCTTTCCCTCAGTCTCATGAACCAACCTCTGCTAGCTTCAAACTTTTCTTCTGCAGCTTCCTCCCCTCTTTCAGCTTTCATAGATTTGAAGAGAGTTAGCGCTTTGCTGTGGATTAGGCTTTGGTTTAAAGGAATTTTGTTGCTGACTTGATCTTCTGCCCAGATCGCTAAAACTTTATATCAGCGATAAAGTTGTTTCCCCTTCTTATCATGTGTGTATTCACTGAAATAGCACTTTTAATTTCCTTCAAGAATTTTTCCTTTGCATCCACAACTTGGCTAACAATTTGACACAGGCTTTCAGCCTATGTTGGCTTTTTTTTTTGAGACAGAGTCTCTCGCTGTCACCCAGGCTGGAGTGCAATGACATGATCTCGGATCACTGCAACCTCCGCCTCCCATGTTCAAGCGATTCTCCTGCCTCAGCCCTCGAGTACCTAGGATTACAGGTGGGTGCCACCATGCCTGGCTAATTTTTGTATTTTTTGTAGAGACTGGGTTTCACCACGTTGGTCAGGCTGGTCTCAAACTCCTGCTCCTATGATCCACTCGCCTCGGCCTCCCAAAGTGCTGGGATTACAGGTGTGAGCCACTACACCCAGCCACTATCCTGGCTTTTAACATGCCTTCCTCACTAAGCTTCATCATTTCTAGCTTTTGATTTACTGTGAGGGATGTATGACTCTTCCTTTCACTTGAACACTTAGAGGCCACTGTAGGATTATTAATTGGCCTAATTTCAGTATTACTGCATCTCAGGGAATAAAGAGACCTGAGAAGAGAGGGAGAGATGAGAAAATAGCTGGTAGGTGGAGCAGTTAGAACACACACAATTATTAAGTTTGCAGTTTTATATGGGCATGGTTTGTGGTGCCCCCAATCATAATAGTAACATCAAAGATCACTGATCACAGACAACCATAATAGATATAATAATCATGTAAGTTTGAAATATTGTGAAAATTACCAAAATGCGACATAGAGACACGAAGTGAGCACATGCTGTTGGATAAACGGTGTTGACAGACTTGCTCAATGCAGGGTTGCTACAAAACTTCAATTTGCAAAACATGCAATAGTGTTAAGTGCAATAAAGTGAGGGATGCCTGTACACTCAGAAGTCAAGCTTCCAAGCATATCATTATAAAAATGTCCACCAAGAAGGCTCCTGCAGCCTGGCTTTGTGCACCCCCACATATCAGACAGGAGAGCAGATCAGGACCTCAGAGTCTGCTGAACGACACGATCACAGCAGCAGAGTGGTATTCAGCCTCCACCAGCACTGCAGACTGCATTGGTATATTCAGCTGCACTGCCCAGAAAGCAACTATCTTCCATGATAGCCAGGAATTTTTTCTCTTTCTCTTCAGCACCATCACCTGCAGAACTTCCATCACAACCACTGCAGCCAACTCCCTGGCACCACTCATCTCACCACTTGGCAAGTGAAAAGCCCAAAATTCTCTCACTGGGACTTGTTTCTAGAGTCATAACTAAAATCTCTGATTGCCCAACAGAGAGCACCCAGGAGACCAAAGGGAGAAGAATGCCTTGTGACATCTGAAGCCACTAATTACCCATCTTCCCCGAAGCAATGAGCTGACAGTATCCTGTCTTTTTTTCTGAGTGTCTGCTAACAGGTCTGCCTGTGATTAGGAGGAGCACTTACACTGCTACTAAGTTGCTCTGCACCTTCAACAGCTGACACCTATAAGCAGCTCCTTTGTTTTACAGCAAAGCAAATTCAATAATTAATGGCCTTATGGAGAATTCCAATCCACAGCCTCTTTCAACAGGGCTCCAAAAGCATCCCCAAACTGTAAAATTGTTTCTTCAAGTAGAAATAAATCACCACTTCTTGTACTTTATCATACAACCAGGTTCCATGGGTCCCAGAGTCAACCCTTCCCTAATGGTCTGATAAACGAGATAAGAAATAGCTGAGTGCTCATGAGTGACTTGTGCAATATTTTACAAATATGAGAGAGAAATAAATAACACAGTGCTGTGGACATGGCAATGATATCCTCTGAAAAACTTAAAATGCCCTCTCTACTGCCACCCAGTTTCTATCATGTTTTAAATATCTAACTCAAGCTTGACTTCTTCCATGAGGTAGCTTTTCTCTGACTACTTCAGCCTAGAAAAATTTATTCATTCAACATTTCTTTATTGAGCATCTACTGCATACCAGACACTGTGCTAGATTCTGGAAGTAGAAAATATAAACAATCAAAACCTCTATCTGGTGGCTACATTCTCTAGTTTACTAATGGAAGTACTGTTTATACTCCTGCATCTTTCATAGATAGCATTTCCTGGAACTCATATTACTCTTCATTTTATGAAATAATTATTAACATATCTTTTTAAGTAGCCATTTCTGATTTCTTTTTCTTTTTTTTTTTTTTGAGATGGAGTCTCACTCTGTTGCCCAGGCTGGAGTGCACTGGCATGATCTTGGCTCACTGCAACCTCTGCTTCTTGGGTTCAAGCAATCCTCATGCCTCAGCTTCCCATGTAGCTGGGACTACACAGTGCACCACCACACTCAGCTAATTTTTGTACTTTTTTTTGGTAGAGATGGGGTTTTACCATGTTGGCCAGGCTGGTCTCAAACTCCTGACCTCAAGTGATCCACCTGCCTTGGCCTCCCAAAGTGGTGGGATTATAGGAGCGTTTCTGATTCCTTTTATATTCTGCTAAGAGAAGGTGCTGCATAAATATACATTGAATGAATAGTTAGCTAATTATGTGAAATATATATACATATATATTTAGTTTTCCTATCTGGATTGTAAGTTTCTTCAAAAGCAGAGATTCTTCTGTTCACATTTCTGTATCTTCTAGAGCATCAGCACACTTCTAGGCACATGGCTCATTCTCAGTACATACTTAAATTCAGTAATTCTTCTAGAAATGGGAGTTCCTATTCTACATTTATACCATTAATCGCACTCTAGATTTAGAAAACGGGAAGTCTAAGGCAAAGGAAAACAATACGGTCAGTTCTAAGTAACAGTTCCCTCAACATGCTAGCTAAGCTTTCTCTCTGACCAAAGCACTGTGTTTTTGAGAGAGGAATATTTCATCTGTGGGGATTTACCTAAACCACCTGTGGACTGCAAGAAGAAAACCAGAATGGAATTAAAGCAGCAAGGCTGACTCTGGACAGCAAGACCACCCATAGAAACATCCCTCATGTGACCCACACTGGATCTGCCTGCCAAAGGACCACGAACCCAGGGTCAGAGCCACCTGCCCTGTTGGGGAAACGGCTACAGCCCAAACCAGTCCAGGAAGGCCTGGGGATCCTCATCACCCCGTGTACCCACACTGCTGTCTTTTGTTTCAGCCTCTTGAAATCCATCTCCTAGAATAACCAGCTTTGTTCTGATAAACCACAACTAAGAAAGTCAGTGAACTGGGGCTGACCTCTGTGGCGAGATGGGTCAATATCCTCTACTACCTTAGGTGAGATTAGGTGGATTGATGTTCTCCCAATCCCCAAGGTGTGAGCACACCATTAGCATTGGTAAAGCATACCCAAGCAGCAGCCCAGGAATGGCATCAGGACATTGTGTATCACCCCAAAGGCATTAACCTGAATCAGAGCATTCTAAGTTCTAGACACCCTCAAAAGCTGTCTCAGAGTTTGCCATCTGAAAATTCAGAGAACTTACCCTGAAGCCCATCCTCCCTACTCCTCAAATCAGAAAGTGCCCCAGGACCTTCAAAATCAACCTTAAATAACCAAAAATTAGATATCATTTCCAGACACAATGCCAGATCATGCTTCAGTCCTACCAGATCTGAATGATCTGATCCCTGCTCATGTTGGGACAGCCTGAAAGTAGTCCTGCCTCCTCCCCCATCCTTGTGATCTGAGACAGATCCTGAGGAAGCTGCTCTTAGAAGCCAGCAATGGCATTTAGTCATGTAAAGCAATGAGCTGACTTCATTTTCCTCAATAAATATTTCATTGAGATTCAGAGAAATAACAGAAATCTTATTCATGAGATTTGTTTGTCTTAATGATTCACAGCATAATTTGTTCCAATTAAATATTTATTTTAATATCTTCTTGGGTCTGAAAACTTCTGTCCCTTTATCAGTGAGTCTGTACCATCAGTCCCCTCACACAGATGTGAAGACATTGGGAACAGTCTAATTCTTCTCTGAAGTGGGAGTTTTTCCTTTCCAGCTCCCTCTTAATGAGAAGCCTGCACCACATCTGTGCTACAGTTGCACTGTCTCTGACACATCCCCCAGGGCCCTGTCAGTCAGCTTCCAAACCCTGCTGCCTCTCGCCTTGCAGGTCTCAAACCTATACACATTCTTAAAAGGCTTACCTGTTCAGCTATCTCTCCCACCTCTCCCAGCCACAGAATCCCAGAGACATTCTCTGTAAAACAAGATGGGGGCTGAAGGGAGGAAGAAAGCTGGGCTCTCATTGCAGTATGATGAAAAGGAGACCGGAATTGGAACAAAGAGCTCTGAGTTCAAGTTCCAATGTCACTACTCCATGGACATACAGTCTTAACAATGGTCACTTATCTGGCCGTGTCCTACTTGTAAAATGGGGATATATATACTGTTGAAAGACTCAAGTGAGATAGATGGTGGACATGCTTTATAAACTGTAAAGAATGACAACTACCTCCCAGAGTTATGACAATTAAATGAGAAGATAGATTTCCAGTGTTTGGAACAAATCTGGTATACAATAAATGTTCAAGTAAGACATCATTATAAAAATATGAGAAATTAAATATATTTACTTTTTTTTAGAGTACAATGACTATTTAGGCCTCACTGCCTGGCATTTACATGTGGCCTAAGAGAACATGTTCCATTACTCGCATAGAGAGATGCACAGAAGTCTTAGGAATCTTCAGAGCCCATGTGAGGGACAGAGGGTTTCTTTGGATGCATGGAAGTGTCCCCTGCAAGTCCACAGAATGCTTCTGGGGGCTGGAAAGTTGTACTTTTAAAATGTTCACATGCATATCTTTGCAGTCTCCTGCAGAAACCCTCTCTCCCACAGAGATGGCATAATCCTAACTCAGTTGCTAAAACTTCCCTAGATCCTAAGAAAAGCATTCCCTGTTTACTTCACAGGGAGTATAGTCTAAGCCACACACCCCCTTCAGCCCCAAGAACAACCCCCTCCAAGTGGTAGCCAGAGCCATCTGCCGTCTTTGGTCCCTCTGTCCTGTCCCCCAGCTGCGAGTCCCACCACGTAGTCTCCCTGAAATATGGCCCAGGCACAGATGGAAGTGTCTCCTGCATCTCCACAGAATGTTTCTGGGGGCTGGAAAGTCTGACAGTCACCCCGAGGGAAGGCACTCCCCTCTGTCTACCTCCATGCCAGCCCTCAGGGAGGTTTCCTGGATGATCCCTAAGAGGAGGCAAGATGGGTCTGGGAGGAGGGAATGAGTAGATTCCCAAGACAGCTTAAAACCCAAAGAGATTTTACATTCAACATTAATTAAATGTCATTTCTAAAATTTTTAAATCCCTGGAACTGTGAGAAAGATTTACAATGCTAAAGCAAAAAAGGCTTCTGAAAAGTAATTATAAAGGCTTGTAAGTTAATAATGGCTTTGTACCTTGTACTACTAGAGCTAATTCCATTATCTGAGAAACTAAAAACTAATGTTCAGTAACTTGGTGAATGCCTCAATCTGAAGCTTCTGAAAGAACGGTGCCAACAGCCTTCTTGGCCACCACATAATGTTAAGTAATTCTCTCCTCCAGGAAGCCATCCCAGAATATCTCTCACCAAGTCTGAGTCATCCATTCACTCTAAACACCACCCACCCCACTCCCCCGACACACACACTGCCTTAATGTTCCTCTACTTCTTCCGGAAGAATCTTAAATTAACACAAGAGTGCATTATTTTAGCACCTATAAAAGGATCAGCTGAGTGATATTAGCCAAAAGGAATGAATGAACTGTTCAAGGTGTCAAGGCACTACAAGGGTCACAGAGATTCTGAGCAGGAGGCACTTTTGTAGCATCTTTCAAATCACACCAATTCCGTCTTCTCCAGAGATGACCCTTAAGAAATGTTTTAGTTGTTTAAATATAAAATAATTTGCTGATTCTCCCCACCCCCAGTATGTTCAAGGGAGAAAAAAAAAAAAAAGTCTTTTTCTTTTCCATAAAATAAATTCCTAGTATAGACCCCTCAGCTCAGGGCAGCAGGTCAACAAAATACACTTGACCACACATCAGCCAGTCCCCCCTTCTCTCCCTCTGACCTGATGCAGATCAGAAGGAAGCCTACAAGGTCTGAAATCTGACCTTCCATCTGTCACTTGATCTTCCATCTGCCACTTCCTCAATTCAACAGGGGCTAGGGGCTGGAGGATAGAGCAAGAGAGATCTCCAGGGATCCACTTGGTGGTGAGTAGATGTTAATTTGGACTCCAAATAGGATAGAGATAACTCTGCTTCAAAGCAAGAGGCCTAAGGTCACAGCTAAACATACTTTGGTGGGCAAAGGAGACTTCAAGATGTTACTGAACAGCGCAATATCTGACTCTGCCTCTAGCAATCTACAGTATAGGTACAGTAGTCCCTCCTTATCCGTGGTTTTATTTTCCACAGTTTCAGTTACCTGTGATGTAGTACAACAAGATATTTTGAGAGAGAGCGATACCACAGTCTCATAACTTCCATTATATTGTTATAATTGTCCTATTTATTATTAGTTATTGCTGTTAATCTCTTACTGTTCCTAATTTATAAATTACACTTTATTGTAGGTATGAACATACAGGGAAAAACATAGTATATTTAGGATTCAGTACTATCTGTGGTTTCAGGCATCCACTGAGGATCTTGGAACCTACCCGCCTCAGATAAGGAGAAACTACTATATTCTCATCATCATTTCTAGATAGAAGAGAGGAAAGGATACAAGATTTAAGATAAGAAATGCTAGGTTCAAACGTAATTATGCATACCATTATCCAAGCTGAATGACTTTGTCAAGTCACTTAACTTATTTCAGCCTCAGTTTCCTGATCTGTAAAATAGGATCTGTACTATTTTGAGGGTTGAGATAAGCACTTAGGACAGTTCCTGGCACATAGGAAGTACTTAATCAATGTCAAAAAAAAAAAGTACTAAGTGATAATACAACCAGTATCAACAGGCCACATTCTCCAAGTTCTTTTTCCAGTACAAGACTAGATTTTTATTATCTGTCTATGCTATTTTTGCTGGCCCTTGCATGACTAATAAAATGCTACTAAAAGACTACCAGCTGGAACAGAAGATGTGGTCTCTAGCCATGACCAGAGAGAAGATATCTGTCCACCAGAGGGAAGAGAGCTAGGCTGCAGCCTTGGCCTCATGAATATAACATCCAGGCCAACTAAGCCAGCAGTACCATATGGATATTCTAAAACATCACTGTCACTGTAAGATACATATGCACCATACCCTTCATTTGAGTACAGAAGTTTTAAGTCACCAAATTTGATTCTTTGTGGACCATACACTGATAAACAGATCTTATCTTTAAAAATGCATCCCCATTTTTGTTGACAATCCTGTCTCCCACAGTGAGAAATGTTCCTGGAACCAGGGTCTGTTTCAGGAAACCAATTTAAATTCATGAAGCTTCTGGTATTTATGATAAAATGGAAGTAAATCTAGTTGAAGCAAAGACCTATATTCCCAAGATAACTGACCATTCATTTATTAGTTGCTGCCCCTAGCTAACACCCAAACCACAAGCTGCCTTTGCTCTACCTCCCTGCAGAAACCCTGGTCATTCAGAAGTACCAGGGTGAAGTTGAAAAATAAGGGGGAACAAACAGCTTTAAATCAAGGGAAACACCCTCTACAGCCAAGGTCAACACCCAAGAGGGGCAGCAGGGCTTGGACAGTGGCGGAAAGACTCCACCCATACAGCACTTTGAACAGAAGCTCTCTTCCAACTGGAGGCATAGAGCTAGCTGCTAATCTGACGCACGCCCAAAACAGAGAAGTGGGTAAAAATAAAATTACGACTGCTCCCATGAGAAGGCCAGGAAGAGAACATATTGAAACAATCATGGCCTGCAGCCCTGCCTAACACCAGTGCTGCTAAGTGACCTCAGCCAAAGGCAGGAAAGGATTGATCAAGTTACTTTTCTTGCTAAAAATCTCCCAATGGCTGCCTACAGACTACTGAATAAAATCCTAGCATGGGACCTAAAGGCCACCCAACCAACCTTTCCAGCTTTCTCTCTCAATATTTCTAATCCCCTTCATACACATTCACAACGTGTATAAAACACACATACAGACTATTTCCCAAATTCTGCCTTCTTCTGTAGGCCTCCTCTATCTCCACAGGCCCAACTTTTACCCATCCTTTAAGGTCCTTTCAAGATCCAGTCCACAGCAGAAATTCTCCTCCTCCTTTTCTCTGCTCCCAGGGCACTTTCTAACTGGTAATGCCTTCCCTTCACTGTCATTCTCATGAAGACAAAGATTCTGCCCGTCTTGTTCACACTCATAATAGTGCCTGCACAGGGTAGGCATTCAGTAAATATTTGTTAAATTGGGGAATACTACCTCACTGACAGGAAGCTTCTTTGGTGACCTGAATTTCCTAGCCTTCATCAGACAAGACATCCACATTAACAGAGGCAATTCAAATTCCACTGGCTTTGGCCTGATCTTCTACCTCATGCTGCACCTCAGCCCTACTCACATCTCCCCATACTCATTCCTGCTTGCAAGGCATTGTCAGCCATACCTGCCATGTCCTTCCTCTGCTGCTCTAGCTGCCCGCTGTTGCTGGAAGATGCCTGAGGTGCCCTCTGTGAGGACACCAGCATCAGATCCAGAGTGCTGGCTCCAGGGTTTTCAAACCCCCAATATTCCAAGTGCCAAGTAGCCTGAGTTCCCAGAGTCTTCACTATGCCAGGATCAAGCCCTGATGGAAGCTTAGTCCATCTTCCCCACAGTGTTCACAAGATCAGCATCATATGTCCCCATATGTCACACAGGGTCCTCATGAAAACAGCAGACAGCTCCTTCAACTTTTGCACAGGGTTCCTCTCCTCAGGGCTCAGATGTGAGCCCATGGCATTGGCTAAAGAAGAACCCCTGGGAAAAAGAGCTCATGGTATCCCCAAAACCCATTTCTCCCTCCCATCCAAATCCATGATACAAACAGGTACCAAGGGTTGCTTGCCTCTTGCAACGGCCACTTTGAAGACTGAAGCTACACTTCTACCTCTGACATAACTGTTCTTCCAACTTGCTCCCTCAAGCCTGGTCCCTCATCCGGCTGCCTGAGGTGGTGACAAAAGGCTGCCTTTTAACCCTTTCTCTTACCTTTCTCCTTTAAAAAATATATCTACCGAGAGCCTACTCTCTACCCTTCCAGTACTACCAAAGACCCTGTTGCCTCAGCTCCTTTCTTTCTGGGTTGAGACAGATATTCACCATGGCCCTTGGATCCTTCTCTCCTGAAGTGGTTGACAAGAATAGGTTTCAGCAGATACTGCCCAGACTATGATGATTTATCGATGCTAAAGCCTTCTAATGCCTGCCAATTCATGTATCCATTATTCTGGGCTGGGCCACTCAAGCCCTTAATCTTAGGAGAAGGAACTCCAGTGAGGCAGGATGTACCTTGAGCCTCGCTGAGGCTGAGCCAGCAGGGCGCCTGCTGAGATAGCAGGGCACCTGCGCCCTCTGAGGCAGCCCAGCTCAGCCACCTGGCCAGTAGTCTCAAGGTGAGGAGGCGGGGCCTTAAAAGAAACTACCGATGGCTTCACTCCTGCAGGAAACGCATCCCAGTCACAAGCAGGCACACAGGTATAGCCTGAAGCTGAAGTTTCCCCCAGGGCCTTGGGCCACACTTCAAGAGAAATGGAAGTTAGTCATCAACTCTCTTCCCCCAATCCAACTTTTGATTATCCTCTTTCAAAGCCCAGATCCCCACATGCATATTCTGTCTCCGCACCCTTTCAAGACTTGCCTTCCCAAGCCTTCAGTCCCCAGAGTATCTTATAACCACTCCTCCATCCCCTTCTCATCCAAAAGTTAGATTTTAGGCAATACAGGTTAAGAATTAATAACTAACATTTATTGAGCCTTTAACATGTGTAACATCGCCTAATCCTTATAGTAACACTATAAGGTAAACATAGGATATGACTGGCATCTTACAGATGAGGAAACCAAGGCCTAGAGAGGCTGTGACATGCCCAGTGTCACACAATAGTAAGTGGTGGAGCTATGAGCTAAACCAGGCCATTTTTATTTCAAAGCCTTCTCCCACTTCACTACTCAGCATACTGCCTGAAAAGCAAGCCAATCAGCTAAACAAACCTCGTCACTGGGCTTGACACATCCAAATTTATTAACTTTTTTTCCTTTGGTTTTTTTAAAGGAATCTGGTCACATAAATCAATAGCTTTAAATGGTGGGACTGAAGAATGAAATGGCATGGAGGTAATCAAAGGTGACATGTAGTTATGTGGTACATGAAAGTACATCTACAAGTACATGCAGATACACTTTCAATTCGCTTTTACCCTACTTGTCCCCACCCTCCCCCAAAACCCAGCTGTACTCAGCTGCTCATGACCAAAAATTTCACCCCATGCCTACTTTCAACCTGCTTGGCACACTTCCTTTGGGTATCTTCTTTGAGGGACTTTCAAGAGCTAGCAACCTGTGGAAAATGACAAACTAGGAAGGGGGACTCCTAAGATGGGATCAAACCATAGATATAGGATATGGAAAACAGAAGGAGGAAAGATGGACCCCAAACCTGTGGAAGGCTAGTGTTCAGGAATTGGACCTCTTCTCCTCAGCTACTCTGGTGGGGCAGTTGGGGACAGGCAGGATAAATTCCTATCTCTCTCTGGGGCCACTTGTACAAACAGGAGGATCTGGTTTCTGAACTTCTGGGAGCAAGCCAGAACTTGGAAAAGATTGTCTTTGTACCTTTGTACCTCGCCTTCTGTGGTCCCCTGCTCCTAGGTAACAAAGGCAGGTATATTAGATCAAGAAAAAACTTCTACCCCTGCTAGGGAAAGGATGCTCACGTTTCCAAGGTTTTGGAGCATTATTTAAAAAAAAAAAAAAAGTAAAGTAAAAGTAAAGTAAAAGCAAGTTTATAAAGAAAGTAAAAGAAGAAAAGAATGGCTACTCCATAGACACAGTTGGTTACCCATTTTTATGGTTATTTCTTGATGATATGCTAAACAAGGGGTGGGTTATTCATGCCTTCCCTTTTAAAACCATATAGGGTAACTTCCTTTTTATTTTGTTTTTTGTTTTTTTTTTCTTTTATTATTATACTTTATGTTCTAGGGTACATGTGCACAACGTGCAGGTTTGTTACATATGTACACATGTGCCATGTTGGTGTGCTGCACCCAATAACTCGTCATTTACATTAGGTATATCTCCTAATGCTATCCCTCTCCCCTCCCACGACCCCACAACAGGTCCTGGTGTGTGATGCTCCCCTTCCTGTGTCCAAGTGATCTCATTGTTCAATTCCCACCTATGAGTGAGAACATGTGGTATTTGGTTTTCTGTTCTTGTGATAGTTTGCTGAGAATGATGGTTTCCAGCTGCATCCATGACCCTACAAAGGACACGAACTCATCCTTTTTTATGGCTGCATAGTATTCTATGGTGTATACATGCCACATTTTCTTAATCCAATCTGTCATTGATGGACATTTGGGTTGGTTCCAAGTCTTTGCTATTGTGAATAGTGCCGCAATAAACACAC